>NC_081348.1:42937883-42954561 GCF_029784015.1 Lycium ferocissimum
ACGGAATCCTTCTTTAGTTTGAGTTAAACATGGTCAGAGACTCAATTGGTAAGTCTAAAAACAACTCAATCGAGGTAGCAAAATTCGATAGGACTCGACCATTTTTAACCAAGGCCTCCAAAATTAATTAAAATTGCAGGCATAGACTGTCATGTGATGTGTAATTAGATCTTCCAGGAATACTAGCAGAACAACTGGCATCCGGCCTTTGATCTTGGGGGGAGGTCGCCAATATTATCTTGTTATTAATTAGAAGGAAGTTTAGAATATAGTAGAGCATTAGGCATTTCATTTCTAGCAGGAACAGAGAAGTGGAACTTTCATCTATTTCACCACTGGAAGTCATAATATGATTTAGATCTTGGAGCCTTCATCCTCATGTGTTAGTAAGTATCTTCCATCCACCTGATCCCAATACTTTTGACTTCGTATGTTGAAGCTTAAATATGCTGAACTTGAGTGCCATTAAACCATATCTTTACCTAAGGAATATGCTGTCATTAATCAAAGTAGATGCTAAACCACTTGGTTTAACTCGTCAATATATATGCTCGTCTCCCCAGTGGCTACGTTCATGTTGTCTCTTAATACTTGTATGCTGACACTTAGACATCCATAAATGCATTGAATTTTGATGCCACCTTTTAATTTGCAGATCATCCATGTGCTGAAAGATTGACTTTTCTTTGTTTTGAAGAGGCAAGGTATCAAATAAAATGCACGAGTGACATTTATGAATACTGAGTTGTCAATATTTATTTTGTCTCCAACAAGATGATCATTCATAAAGATATAGTTACCTAATAGGTTTACATGCACTCAAATTGCTTAACTCGATCGTGGGGAATAATTTAAAATAAAATAAAAAATAAGAAGAATAGGTGGTGTATGTGATGGTAGGAGGAGGCATGCCACAGACATCGCCTAGTATAGCTAGTTGTCTGTTATTTCTAGATCAAGGCCAGATCCTTTTCTCTAGTCCCCAGTTCTATAAAGGAAGCAAAAGCCAGAACATGGAGAACAACTTGAAAACTTAGATTTTGACCTTTCAATAATCTTCTCAAGAAAAAAAAAATGGCTCCCTGCCTTTGAGATCAAAAACCACACTAAAGCATGCTCGTTCTCGCAGCTTTCTCTAGATCTCACCCTATCGTGTCTCAATTCGATGAACACTTGTCTAGAGTAAAATCATCTTCAGAGGCTACGTCTTCTTGCCTTTCATCCTTCACCTGCAGACTAGGTGACCTTGAAAACTTATTTGATTACACGGAAGATTTGCTTCAATTACAACACATTCAACAAGCCGTGCCACTAGAGAAGTTGGATGAATTATTAGAGGGGTACCTCAAGGTATTAGACGTTTGTGCCGCCATCAAAAATCTCTTGTCGAATGAAAAGCAAAATAGACAAGACCTTCTTTCAGCTCTTCGTAGAAGACGGAATATGGATGACATTTCTAGGTACCTAACCTCTAGAAAGAAGTCCAAGAAGATGATGCAAAAGCTTCTTAAAGATTTGAAAAGTATAATGAAGAAAAATAACTTGCATCAAAAAGCCTGAAACATCGGCTATTGTTGGAGAATTGCAGGATACCCAGTTAGTCACTCTAGGACTATTTAAGGCCTTGTTGTCGTATGTCAATGGAACGGGATCTCAATCAAGTAGTTGGTCAATGCTGTCCAAGATTATGCCCTCGAAAAGTGAGGAAGTAGAAGCCAATGAGTTTGATAATGTTGACGCTGCTTTGTGCTCGCTTCTCAGTCATATTAAGACTAGCAATACGAAGAATTGCAGAATCAGTTGCGAGAGATGGAGGCAAACATTGAGGTTCTTGAAGAAGGTCTCGAATGCTTCTTCAGGCGCTTAATCAAAACTAGAGTATCCCTCCTTAATATTTTGAATCACTAGCTAGCTAGGAATAGATGTTGCAGCCCAAAGGGCTATATCCAAAAGTTTTGTACTACAGTAACCCGTACATTTTATAATATACATCAAAATGAAATAAAGATCAAGTTCATTTTTTGCTGCTACAAATATCTTTCTTTTTTGAGTTTACTTATTGAATACAATGTCAAATTCTGTTTTTGCTACTGCAACAATCCTTCCCTTTGCTTGAATTAATTCATTTATGTGTTGATTAAATTGGAAATCTAGAGTATTCGGTTAAAATAAATAAATTTAATCCGCCTTGGGTAGTATTACCATAGGCTTTTCTGGCATAATTGGTTTGTACATTAGAAATGGTAGACCAAGACTGTCATTTCAATACAGAGTTGTCAAGATTCTTTCTGTTGAAACTTTTCGACAGCATCAGCAATGTTCGGATGCCTTTCTGTTTAATTAGCAGTTTAAAATTGATATTTTTCCCCCTTTTGATCAAAAAACTTCACAGTATACGGATCTATGGATGAAATTGCACAAACATCGCATATGTAGTAGCTTGATACAAATCAAAGTCACTTTACTGTCCATCAGCATGTGGGGATGTTTCCACTATTTGTATGAATTGAAAAAAAGTACACGAGTACGATTTATGCTGAAGTTGTCAAGATTCTTTTGTCTCTACCAAAAGATCTTTCATAAAGATACAATAATCTAACAGATCAAATGCGTTCAACATTTCGACCGCTAGCTTACAAGTCATGATGCCACGTGAAGAGCGTCAAAAAATTTCGTGAACTGTTGAAAAATGTCTATACTTTGTATATGAGGAACTATACTAATCAGATCAACAACTGTTATGCTATATTTTTGATTTTTTTCAATTTCCTGAATTTACTTTCATTTAAAATTCAGAATTTCTGCTGATAAGACATAACACATCATCCTGGTAACAACAACTGCTAATAATTGAAAAGTAGACTGCTGGATATATGTATACCCCTTTAATTTTCTTGTTAATATAATGACGATATATTGAGTAACAGTTTATGGATACAGAGTTGTCAAGATTCTTTTTGTCTACAGAGGAGGAAGATCACCAATGGCAAGACTATAAATATATTGCAATTACTGGTAGACCAAGACTGCCATTCAATGTGTGTAGAGTTAAGCAAATCTTTTATCGTTTATGTTGATAAATAGTAAGATTATGCTATTCATCTTTGAAGGCTGGGACGGCTTTTGTCTACAAGATCCATGAAATTGGCAACATTAATCTTAATATTCAATCGTGCAATGATTTAAAAATAATACTCATGTTTCATCACTAATGGTAGGGGGACAGAGCAAAAATATTTGTCTTAACAGGTTGTCATAAATCAGAGTCATGTTACGTACCCTTCATCCTCCGGGTTCTCATATAATCTGAATGAAGGTGGTGCCATTTATAGAGGAAGAGCGTCAATATTCTTTTTAGTCTCCAAATACAGACTGTCATCATAAAGATATAGTAGCTAGTAGTTTCCTAACAGGTTTGCATGCACTTAACTTGCTAACATGCCATAGACATCGGCGCCTAGAAAAGCTAGTTGGTTGTTAGATCTAGCTCAAAGCCAAGTCCTTTTCTATAGTTCTATATATATATAATTCAAGAGCAAGAAGAAGGAGCAAAACTTGAAAACTTAGATTTTAGCCTTCGATAATCTTCTCAACTTCATAAAGAGGAAAAATGGCTCGTCACCTTTGAACCAAAAACTACACTAAAGCATGCTCGTTCTAACCGCTTTGGATAATATATACCAAGAACACAAAAATTATATGAAGAAGAACACAAAGATGAAGGCTTGACAATATGAACAACCGAATAAAGAATTGAAGGCTTAAAGCACGTGCGAAAATGCTTTCCTAAATGATATTTGCTCCTCTCTGCGAGATTGTTATGATTGCGCGCGAATAGTTTTATGACAAGCGTCCGATCCGCACTACAAAAATAGAAAGAGAAATTCTATTGGAAAGCAAGAACCGAACTTGATCTTTTGGAATTGAAGAAGAAAAAATGTTTGCGAGAAGAAAAATTACTCTATAAACGTTTTTTTTTACATAGAAATAAGAAGTTGATTTTAAATAGAGTTGCGGTAACCAAAGTATGAAAGGACATACGTTTCATTTAAAAGAACTACACCTCTTCATTTAAAAAACATATTACTAATTTTATTTAAACAAAATTTCAACAACTTCCCCTCTATATCGCACGCCATCGGGTCTCAATTCCATGAGCAACTGTCTAGAGTAAATAGAACAGTGACAATCAAGAAAAACATCCCCCAGTTTTTGTGCTTTCAAAGCAAATAGTAACTGATAAAGAGAACAATCGGCCTCCAAAAACTGGTTCTACAGTGAGATTTGATGAAGAACGATGAGCAGGAGAAAGGGAGAAAAAGGCACCTAATGAACGGAGATTGTGGAGTTAGGCTAATTGAAATGAACCGTAATCAAAGTGAAAATAGAGAAAAAAATTATTTTTGCCGCCTGCCCTGCACGCCTTTTCTTTTTAGCGCTAAAGTGAAAAAAAGGAATTAATTCCTTTTAAGCTACAAACCCAATAAAAGTAGGCATTTTGCCAACAATATCACATAGGGACTACAAGGACAGAAAGAGAGATCTTCCAATCTTCATATCATGACACAGATTTTTAATCAATGTTGATTGAAAAACTGATAGTGAAGATTTAGAAGATAACACATTTCTATCGCTACTCGTCAAAGTGATCATTCTTGAGTAAGTAAATGGGGACACTAGCTATAGCTATTAATCAAAGAATCAGAAGAAGAATAGAAGGCATTTTGCATAGTTGCTACACACTTCATTTCATTGTACGTGATCTGCACTATATATTTTGTGTGAACCATTTGGTCAAATTCATGCAAAGCTTGCTAATGCTTTCAATATGCAATCTCCACTCCATAAACTTTGACCGAATTCATGCATTTGTAGCTAACTAATTTTGTGCACAATAACTACATGCATGGTCCAAATGATAAGCTGAAACGTTTGACATACAATTAAAAAAAAAAAAAAAAAGATTTCCAAGTGTAAATTTAAAAATATTCTTTTTTCTTGTATACGTAGTCTTGATATTTTATTAACATTTCTATCTGTACGTGTTTCAAATATTTTTAATATTTCTAAAGCTTTTGACATATTTGTTTGTATTCAATTAGTATTTTATTTAATTAACTTATAATGTAAAAAAGTAAATATCCATGTCGCAAGACCTACATACACCTAATATAATACTAGGTAATTCGTCTCTCCTCACGCCATTACCTTTTAAAACACTGATTTATACAGCTCATATTTATTTTGAAGAAGGATTATAGTTGCCCACTTTGATAAATTAGTTATATATATCCTCCGCTTAAGTTATCAAGTTTATATGCTCTTACGCTAATTACCCTTTTGTCTGCCCTCCATGGATCACTCGGAACCACCTTTTAATTGAAAATGTGGATCTATTTATACCTGATTATTAATGTATCCATATCCAAAATTTAAAACCAAGGTTACCCGATTCGTAAATCCATTAGCCCTTTGTTGAATCAAATGTCACATTTACTCCTTTTCTTCTAATTTATTTCTTTGAATTTATTTTTAATTAATGTATTAGTTTTTGGTTCGGTCACTCTTGCAGTTATGCGGTTCGTTTTTATTAGTTAAAATCTAGATAAAACAATCTTAAATGAGCATGAGAGGTTAATCAGCATGTTCATGCGTTTTAAGACATGAAAAGTCAGGCGTTAGGACCCCTTTCTAGAATACTACTATTTTGTTGGTGACTAAATTATCAATAGGGGCCCCATGCCAAACCTACTACCTCAAGGAGGCTTATTAGGTACTAATAAAAATACATATTTTTTAAAAAACATCTAATTTCCAAAGATAAGGAAGCATATCCTTCAAAATATTAATCAAAACTGTAGATTCTCTAAGAATATATGGTAATTCCTAATTTGCTTGAAAATAGATATGAATCGCACACATTTGCTATTTCTTCACCTATTCTTGGTTCGATGATGCAAAAGGTTTAACAAAGATATAAATCGAGGTTTCTCCTTAGCAAGTTTGTTGTAGTGCTATCTCAGCTTCTCAACCTTATCAAACTGGTTTCACATTTTCATATGATCAATCAACCACTAAATGGTTTTATAGTTACACTAATTAATCATTAAAAGGGCAAGGGTCCAACATTTTCACTAAACTTTGTGAAATGTTGCAAATTTGTCATCCATTAATAAGTGAGATCAAATGATCTACCCTTGAATAGATTTAATTTTCCCTAATTATTATACAGAAGTTTTTAACATGTTGGCCTTTTTTATAAAGAGAAATAGTTAGATTTATCTATGAACTATGCAAAATATCTAAATTTACCCCTGAACTTTGAAAAAAAGATCATTATTCATGCGATAAAGAATAATGCTTCTTCTAACATTCAGAACCTCCATCAATTAGGTCTCTATTATTCAAGCTCAAATTAACCACTCTTAAGCCTTTCTATTTAAATTGATTTGTGTCCCCTTTTTTGTCAAACAATTTGGAAAAATATACGGATCTTACCAACTTTAGATATTCTCTTCTGAGAGAAAAATTGGAATCTTGACAACTCTATTATATTATCATTAAATTTCCCTCAGGTCCCCGTGTGCACTAGGTGCATCATTATTTACCTACTAATTTGGTTAATTTGTTAATCATTTCAGGAGGCAATTGGACTATTGACAAGGTTGATCAGGTAATATTAAATCATCCGTGTGCTGAAAAGAGCGAGCATTGCATCAAGTTAGGGTTTTCTTTGTTTGAAGAGGCAGAGGTATCAAATTGCAATCTTGATATATATGAAAGTAGGAGACAAGGCACAAACATTGCCTAATTGGTAGCTTAATCCATATCAGAGTCACGTTACTCTTCGGCCTGCATATAACAAAGTGCACGAGTGCCATTTATGAATGCAGAGTTGTCAATATTCTTTTTGTCTCCAACAACAAGATCACTCATATAGTTATCTAACAGGTTTACATTCCTCAAATTGCTTAATTAACCCGATCGTGGGGATTAAATTTAAAGAAGAAAAAATAGTGTATGTTATGGTGTGAGGAGGCATGCCAGAGACATCGCCCTGAGAAAGCTAGTTGACTGTTAGATCTAGATCAATGTCAAGTCCCTTTCTCTAGTCCCCCTAGTTCTATATATAATGAAACAAAAGCCAGAAGAAGGAGAACAACTTGAAACTTAAGAGTTTAACCTTTCAATAATCTTCTCAACTTCAACAAGAAAAAAACAAATGGCTTCCTCACCTTTGAGACCAAACAACCCTAAAGCATGCTCGTTCTAGCAGCTTTCCCTCTACATCTCACCCTATCGTGTCTCAATTCGATGAACACTTGTCTAGAGTAAAATCATCTTCTGAGGCTACCTCTTCATCCCTTTCATCATTCACCTGCAAAAGACTAGGTGATCTTGAAAGCTTATTTGATTATACCGAAGATTTGCTTCAACTACCACATGTTCAACAAGCCATTTCATGGGAGAAGTTGGATGAATTATTAGAGGGGTACCTCAAGATATTAGACGTTTGTGCCACCATCAAAGATCTCTTGTCGAATGAAAACAAAATAGACAAGACCTCCTTTCAGCTCTTCGTAGAAGACGGAACATGGATGACATTTCTAGCTACCTAACCCCTAGAAAGAAGTCCAAGAAAATGATCCGAAAGCTTTTTAAAATTTGCAGAGTATGATGAAGGAAAATAACTTAGATCAAAAAAGCACTGAAACACGGCTATTGTTGAAAAATTGCAGGATGTCCAGTTAGTCACTCTAGGCCTATTTAAGGCCTTGTTGTCCTATTTAATGGCACTGGATCTCAATCAAGTAATTGGACATTATTATCCAAGATTATGCCCTCGAAAAGTGAGGAAGTAGAAGCCAATGAATTTGACAACATTGATGCTGCTTTGTGCTCACTTTTCAGTCACAATAAGACCAGCAAATACGAAGAATTGATAAGTCAGTTGCGAGAAATGGAAGCAACCATTGAGGTTCTTGAAGATGGGCTCGAATGCTTTTTCAGGCGCTTAATCAAAACTAGAGTATCCCTCCTTAATATTTTGAATCACTAACTAGCCAGGAATATATGTTGCAGCCCAAATTAAGGGCTATCCAAAAGTTTTTTGTACTACAGTAACACCATACATTTTATAACATATGTCAAAATGAAATATAAGATCAAGTTGACTTGTTGCTGCTACAAATATCGAGTTTACTTATTGAATACAATGTCAAATGCGGTTATTTGCTACTGCAAATTCTTAAGTAGTGAATAAAAATATCAAGTTCAGCTTCTGCTGCTGCAACAATCCTTCCTTTGCTTAAATTAATATACTTAGATGTTGATTAAATTGGAAATCTAGAGTACTCGGTTAAAATTAAGAAATTTAATCCTTCGTGCCTTGTTTTTACATGTCCATTTCACATATGTTCTAACTATCACTTTTTTCTCACAAAAGTTACTTAACTATCTTTTCTAACACAAAAGTCACTAAACTTTGAGTTACTAATACAAAAGTCACTAATACTCAAAGTTAAGTTATTTTTGTGGGAAAAGATTGATAGTTACGTGACCATCTACGAAATTTACCCCCTAGTTTTACCATAGGCCTTCCAGCGTAATTGGTTTGTATGTTAAAAATGATAGAACAAGACTGTCAATTCATGTGTACACATCAGGTTGGTGCCTTTCTGTCAATTCGTATGTTAAAAATGAAATATACCCCTGTCTTGACGGAAATAGAAATAATAACAAGTATTGGGGGAATAGGGGATCCTTTCTCATTTAATTAGCAGTTAAATTTGATTTTCTTTTTCGTTTAATTAGCAGTTAAATTTGATTTTCTTTTTCTTTTTTTATCAAAAACTTGGCGAAGTATATGGATGAAGTATGTTAGTAGCATTTTAATGTGCGCTCATGCAAGTTAAATCTCTTGTAAGACTTGCCATGTATTATTAAACCACACATTTTCTTTAAAGAAATGGTAACAGAGTTGTCAAGATTCTTAATGTCTCTAGGAGATGATAAAGTCAATTCCTTACTAATAACCTCTTATCAATCTTTTGTGCACATTTGCACTGATAAAGAATAAAAAAATTCAGTTGTGCAAGGTAGGTGAATCTTGCCAAGCGCGTTAGGTTCATGAGATCCATTTCCGATTATCCCCACCCTGTAATTCAGTGAATGAGAAAGAGCCTTGGGCTCATGAGCTGTGGGTATCCTGAAAATATTGGCAAGACTACTCGTGCAATGATTAAAAAATGATATCCATGTATTAAAGATCTCTTTTCTAACAAAAGAAGCAACATAAATGACAATTCTGCATACCTATGCTCCAGAAAGAAGTCTAAATTGACGATCCGAAATTCCCTCAAAGATTTAAAGAGCACTAAAAATAAAGTAAATGTTGCTGCCCCAGAGAACCCTTTGGAGTCGAGCGTTCAGATTCTCGAAGAAGGACTCTCAATGTTTCTGCATCAAAATTGACAAACACATCATCGAACTCACGAGGAGCAATTCTCTTGTCTTGGGTACAAGGAGGCCCCGATTGAAGCTGGCAATGATAATGAAACATTTCCCATACCAAACGTGTCCGGTGTCATTCTCAGAAGACATTGGACATGTTGGGTAATAGGAAGTGTTTGATTACCATAGTAGACGTGCTTTGATCAAGGTACGTCGGTTGATTGATAAGCCTATCATCTCTTCCAAATATCCTCTCCCTCACTACTCTTAAAAGTGATCATTATTGATTAAATTAAAGGAGAAGTTAACTATAGCTTTGAAATTAAAGAAGAAGAGTAGAAGGCTGTTGAATGTATGCTGATATTGGTTTTGAATGAATTTATAGCAACTAATTGCTACTTTCATGCAATATACATTTCTATATGTTTGTTCAAATACTCATGTGAAACTAGCTTCTTCTTTTTTTTGGTCAAGCAAAGTTATTTATTTATAAACTAAGTAGTAGATACATAAGAGTTGATAACACTTAAGTTACAAACTTTTGTAAATTTCACGCAATGTGCACTTTGTAATACATTTGACCGAGTTGAGTAGCTAATTAACTTTTTGCACAATAATACAAAACTTACATTAAACAAAATACATAAAAGAAATTTGATTCCACGTGTAGATCTAAATTGAAAACAAAAATTGTATTTTTAGTCTTGATATTTTAATTATTTACATTTGTATCAATTTTTCAAATATTTTTAATATTTATAAAGATTTTAACATATTTGTTTGTGTTATTATTTTCTACTACAGAGATCCTGCCTTAGCTCGAACTAATCTTGGGTAAATAGTTAAAATGTTTGGGTAAATGGGCAAATTCTCCATAATAACTCTTTCAAGGTAAAAGTAAAAGATGAATGCAACTTGGCTACTTTTTCAAAGGTCTTCCAAGATCATTACTCTATTGCAAATTAAAATTTTAGAACCTAATAGCATATCTTTTAGTGAACTAATCATGGAATCTTCTTGTTGGGATCGAAATAACGGGGCGTCATGCGGAAGCTAACGATTACGAGCCTTGACACGGCGATAAATCGGATGACAAAGAAAACTATATTAAAAAAGAAGCATAATATATTAATATGGTTTAGCCAAGCTGACCCTGTATCAAATCAAAAACTAATATAAAAGAATGATGAAAACTATTGAGAGACTAATCTCCCCATAAACAAAACTCACTTTAACGACTACATTGTAGATCTTGTTGTGTTCTACAGTTGTGGGAAGGAGGTGCTTCAATTTATAGATGTCCAAAACTTTTCTTCCAAGAACAGGGTTACTCAAATATGGAAGATTTATATTTTCCTTTTGGAAAAAGTAAAATCAATTATGTTAAATTCTTTGCCTTTCCTTCAAGAAAAGGTAAAATCCAAATATAGTAAGAAAATCAGGGCAAACCCCTAACACTTCTTTCTATCATTCCCTTTAAAAATATGTATTTGGTTGTGCAATCAATTCGTTGTCTAGTGCAAGGGCGGAGCCAGGCACATACGAACCCCATTGTAAAAAATTACACTATTTATATATGGTTAAAATTATTTTTTATGTATATTTAGTAGATGTTGAATCCCTTTAGACTTATTCGTATGTTCACTTCTACGTATTTGAACCCCTTGGTGAAAATCAAGATCATGGTCTAGTGTATGTTTTGGTGGAATGGAGGCATATCCTGAAACATTGCCAAGATAAGTGTTAGATCCGGATCAGGTTTTTTTAAAAAAAAAAAATAGGGGAGGGGATTACAAGGCGGGAGTCCAAACACAATAAGGTGAAAGTTCGGATGTAGCCAAATGGATGCTAAGATCTCAGGATTAGAGTCACATTACTCTTGTTGCAGAAATTGATTAATGTGAAGCAAAGAGATTAAACTTTCCCCAACCTTAATTTCTCTAGCTATATATGTGTAAATCAAGTATTTCATGAAGAATAAAAATTTCTATGAACTTTATTTTATGACATATTCATTATTTTTGCATACCTTATAATAGCATATAATAGTGTGAATTAACTATTTTTACACCTTAAGTATATATCTTTACTATTTTTACACCTTCGAGTATATAATTACGCGGGTGTATTATTTCAAGGGAAAAGGTGCAATTATACCCCTTAATTTTGCGATTTAGAGCAGATATAACCCCCATTATAAAAGTGGTGTAAACATACCCCTGTCATTACAAAATGATGTTAATATACCCTTTTTATTGGACGGAATTTTTTTTTTTTTTTTTTTTTTTTTTTTTTTTTAAATCATTTAGATTATTTTTAATTAAAAAAATACCACGTAACTTTGAAAAAAAAAGTCTACTCATTTTTTTTAATAGACATATTTTCTAAAGCCACATGATAATTTTTTTTTTTGTGGTGGGTCGAGTACGGTTCGTTTAAAAAAATGGACTTATTTTGTTAAAGCCACGGAGATTTTTTTTTAAACGAATCGGACCGACCCATGAAAAAAAATTATCATGTGGCGTTAGAAAAATATGTCTACTCAAAAAAGATTGGGTAGAATTTTTTAAAGTCACGTGACATTTTTTTTAATTAAAAATAAGTTAAATATTTTTTTTAAAATCCTTTTGATGTGAAAGGTATATATTGTGTAGAGCGGGGTATATTTGCACCATTTTATAGCTGAGGGTATATATACACCAATTTTTTTAATGGGTGTATATACCTTTTTAAATCACAAAGTTGAGGGGTATATTTGCACATTTGTCCTTATTTCAAAGGTAAACAACATACAATTTTGTGTTGTGCATATTCTTTTTTTATCGTCATCCTTAAATTTTATATAATTAAATGAAATGTCTATATTAAAAACTAGATGGTGTATGCCCGTGCGCACTTTGGATTATATAATGTATACGTGTATGTAGTTGTGTACAATTGTAAAGATTTATGTATTGGGTAGTGATAGTATATATATTTTATATTTGCTAATAAACATACATAAGTTCTGTTTGTCGATGCATGTATATAGATGAACATTAATATATATACACAAAAGCCCGTGCTAGCACGACTGACCTAAAAAATAGTACCACACTTTTCTTTTTAGTCAATCTAAAAAAGAATGATATATTTTATGTTTAGAAATTATTTAACTTTGGAAACTTCCCCCCTTTTACCTTTAATGAAATGATTTAAATCCACACAAATATCTATGACTTAATTTAGACCACAAGTTTCAAATATCTTTTCTTTCTTTTTTAAATTTAAGAATATAATCAAACTATGTCACATAAATTAGGACGGAAGAGTACCTTTTATTAATATAATTGTGGAATTTTTATTCTAGAAAGTATTATAATTCAATTAATTGAAAATATCAAAAAATTATTTTGCTTGGTCCAGCTTCTTCCATATATGACTTTCCTGGTTTGGTTCTCCAATTGAAAGATTTGAAATACACCTTCTCCTACCGAGTTTCATTCCATCATCTCTTTCTACTCAACAACACTGAAAAGCGCTTTCATGTGTTAGTATCTATTGTAGTCTTAAATCTTTAAGTGTAGACCAACTTAAATCATTTTTAAGAAAATATGTGTATACGTTTCTTGACCGTTTATATTTCGTCTTCTTGATGTTATTCCTTATCATTTGTGTGAGACGTATGTGTCTAAAATCGGTACATTTTTATCTTTTTGAAGGTATAAGTTTTAAATCTTTTGGTTTTATGACTTCTTTAGCGGTTTTGTGTTCAATTTAAATCGTTATTTTTTTCACCGAATTTCTCTTCTTTAAATTTTCTCTAAGCGGACCTTTACCATTTTAAACTTATTATCATTAATACACCTTCTCTTTACCATCATCTCTTTCTACTCAACAACTTTAAAAGCGCTTTCATGTGTTACTTATTATCTTAAATTTTTTAAGTATAGACCAACTTCATCGTTTTAAAAATATGTGTATACTTTCTTAGCAGATTTATATTTCGTCTTCTTGATGTTATTCCTCATTATTTGTGTGAGACGTATGTGTCTAAAATCGGTCCTTACCCAAAGGTATAAGTTTTAAATCTTTTGGTTTTATGACTTTTTTAGCCTTTTTTTGTTTAATTTAAACCGTTATTTCTTTTTTTTCACGGATTTCCTAAATTTTCTGTGTATACCATTTCCTCAACTTATTATTATTATGTCCTTTTTTTTTTTTTTTTGCAATTGTCTCCTACTTTTTCAGGACCCCACCTTAATATATTTTTTTTTCAATCGTCTCCTAATTAACCGTGGACCCCACCTTAATTTTTTTAAATTATTTTAATTAACTATATTAGAAGAGTGTGGTTGACGACCAAACACTTCTAATAATATAGTTAAATATTTCAATAATATGTTATCTTTGACCTAAGCTTTCTTAGGAAATCGGATAAGGATATTTAAATTTTCTTTTTGTAATATTTATTCGCCCATCGTTATTTTAGTATACGATTAGTAAAGCAAGTTTTTGTTCGAATTTGACATTTTGATGTCACGTTTAAATACGGATCGTATTTCATTTTACGACCCGTATTACAAACCGTATTTAGAATTTGGGAAAACTTCTTTGACGAAGTTTTTGAAATACCTTTCCAACGGTATATTATGGGGTCAAAGCGGACATTGCAAAGAGTTAGCGACCATTTGCCGAAGAGACGCAACGGTATTATGTCAAAATGTTATTTCAAAATACGGACCGTTTTCAAAATACGACGGTTTTTTTTTTCTAATTTTGAAATCGAAGATATATATCGTCCCTATCGTCTCAAATCATTATTTTTCATTCCTTGAAGCGTGGACCCTCCTTCCCCCATCATCAAGAGCTTGAACACCAAGATAAGCCTATTTAATTATTCCAACTCAATTCTAACATTACTTAATGATCTAAACAAGAAATGTCCATTCCAAAACTTTTTTCAAGAAAACCCATCTCGAGGTTCAAAAATTCAAGATTTTGGAAATCTTCTTCAACTATAATTCAAGTTTTGGGCCGACTAAGGTATATGGAGTTACTATCTACGTGTTCATTGTTTCTTCCCACGCCTCATAATCCATAAATTATGATTCTCTACTAAAACTAGGGTTTCTATACCATGCTCGCGATAACCACTAGGTCCATGTCCATGATTATATTATGTATAAATAATTCCATCAATTCTTAATATTTCTTTATGATTATTGAGAATCCGTCGTAATCCATGAAAACTCATATCTTGTATTCCATGAGTTCTTGCATATTTTTAAATAAAAATGCTTATTTCATGAATATCCTATAGTCTACAAGTTTTCATGCAATTGTATTATATAACTATGTTCAATCCGATACATACATGCTATTTACAAGTTATTTCATGAAACCATGTTTACAAGTTATTTCATGAAATCATGTTTACAAGTTATTTCATGAAATCATGTTTACAAGTTATTTCGTGAAATCATGATTACAAGACAAGTACAGTTAATTCACGAAAATCATGGTTTATTATATCATGTTCATGTTTTGGGAGTTGCACGACCAAAAGAAGGCTCGGATAGCCCGAAACTACGTAGCCACGTAAAAGGATCGCTCCCCGATTGGGACGATACCTTACGAATGGATCCGTCGGGCACGTTACCGCCTCGTATATATTTTCGATCTCCGCGTACCCACGTGGTGATATCACGTGTGGTTTATGAAAAGGGTCATCATTTTTACTTGTTATATATATATATACTGCGTAAAATTCTTATCACGATTATCCCCGTCCCAGTTATTTCTTCCGAGTTTTTACATGCATTCATGAGTCCCTTTTATTGGGCAGGATGCGGTACGGATTTACGGGACGACGCCTGCGCTCCCGGCATTGGTGGGCCCCGTCTTCGGGGTTTAGACATTGTCATTCTTTAATTAGTTTTGCATCTTTTAAATGGTTTTCCGGTGTGATTCACGATTATTAGTTATGTTAGCAGTGGAGGATATTTTCGCGTTTATGATTTAAACAAGTATTTCATTAAATTATTATGACATCTCATGTTTATAAAAAGCTTCAATGCTATATTTTCAATACATGTATAGATATGGAATAAAATTTAAATGGCACCGAGTTAATGCCATGGTTCCGTGACATATACAATCCATCATAAAATATTACATCCACGTAGTTATATTTTTAACTTACATCCGTATAGCCAACTTTTTTTACAATAGTGTTTATACACACAATATCTGCATTATAGTGTTGATCCATCTATATAAAAGTTATAATAATGTATAAAAGGGGTCAATTTGGGTAATACTAAAAATATGAGTCATTTCGGGTAAATATTTTTTCAACATATTTTTTTTTTTTTTTTTTAACATGAGTAGGAGGTGTTGACGATACCACCTACAAACACATGCTTCTAATATAAAATTAGTTGCAGTGGAGGATATAACATATAGTAATGAGTTAAAATATTTTCAATACGTGTATGGATATGTAAAAATGAAAAATTAGTGCTGAGAACCTAATGGTTGAATCCATCATATGTAAATCTCCGTTACGCAATACTGCATCCATCTTCTTAAAATCATTTATACAACTCTATAAAATTGTGTTGTACAATTATTGTTATGGACGAAATTTATAGATGGATGCAGGTGGATAATTTGTTTACTCTCTCTGAATAATAATCATAATCATGTAAGTAGGCGTTTCGCCTTGCGTTTTCAAACCATGATTTCAAATCAGTGTTTAGACATGCGTTTTTACTCATGGTTTTAACTTTTTTTAAATATAAGATTTAACCCTTAAGTTTATATTTTATATAAAAAAAAGACCCATAAGTTGGTAGATATTTTTTACAATTACCCCATCAATCATTTACCAATCTTATTAACTTCCATCAACCTTTATTTATGTCTACTAACCTTTAATTTATGTGGGAGGATTATATTAAAGAGTAGTTACATTACTATTCATGTTAAATTTTCGTTTTTATTGAACTAAAGTTTAATTAATTGATGTTGTATTTTTTAGAAAGGCTTTCTAATAGTGTACTAATTTTGTTATGAACTATAATTTACTCATTTGGTGAGATTGTATAAGAATTGAGAATGTTTTTGATAGTTTTCACAATTTTTGAAAGTTTTATGTGTATAAGAGAAAATAAAAGTTAAAATATCCATTCGTATCGGCAAAATGCGGGCTAAGCATCCAAATATTAATAAACTGATAATT
>NC_081348.1:42954661-43057955 GCF_029784015.1 Lycium ferocissimum
ATCCACCTGCATCCATCTATAAATTTCGTCCATAACAATAATTGTACAACACAATTTTATAGAGTTGTATAAATGATTTTAAGAAGATGGATGCAGTATTGCGTAACGGATTCACAATTTACATATGATGGATTCAACCATTAGGTTCTCAGCACTCAATTTTTCATTTTACATATCCATACACGTATTGAAAATATTTTAACTCATTGACTATATGTTATATCCTCCACTGCAACTAATTTTAACTATATTAGAAGCATGTGTTTGTAGGTGGTATCGTCGTCCACCTCCTACTCATGTTAAAAAAAAAAAAAAAAAAAAAATTAAGGTGGGGATCACATGTGTCTTTACGTGGTGAAAAAATATTTACCCGAAATGACTCATATTTTTAGTATTACCCAAATTGACCCTTTTATACATTATTATACACTTTTATATAAGATCAACACATTATTTACGATAAGTGTATAATGTTGTATATTTTGTGTATAAACACTATTGTAAAAAAAAGTTATTATACGGATGTAAGTTAAAAATATAACTACGTGGATGTAATATTTATCTTGGATTGTATATGTCACGCCCGAACCATGGCACAGGCGAGCCACGGCACTCGGTGCCATGCGCATCATGACCAGCGAACCACGGCGAAACTCGACTCGTCAGATGAGGCATACGCCATGCGGAAATATAGCATGAACGTGATGCTTTTATAAAACATGAGATGTCATAATAATTTAATGAAATACTTGTTTAAATCATAAATGCGAAAATAACATGAGTTGAGAGAAAGATGGCTAAACACCTTGCATGTCTAACATAACTAACTGACTAGTCTATGAAACCTCTAATCGTGAATCACGACCGGAAAACCATACTTGTTTCGGGACAAGGCCCCCGACGATACCTTTAGATGCAAAACTAATTAAAGAATGACAATGTCTAAACCCGAATGAGATAATTTCCTCACCAACAAGCCGGGTACGTGCGTATCTGCGAGAAGTAGGCGTCGTCCTGCAGAACCGTACCGCATCGTGAAATACGAGCCCACGGGCAATAAAAGGGAGCAAGACACGTTGAATGTCTTGGTATGTAAAGCAAAAATTTAGGGAAGAAATAACATGGGACATGATAATCGTGATAAGAATCGAAACTCGAAAACACAGGCATGAACATGACGAGTATATATATATATAACATAGTAAAACATGATAGTAGGGAGAGCATTTCATAAACCGACCATGTGATATCACCACGTGGGTACGTGAGTACGGTACCTCGCGACCCGGGAACCCCCCATACCTTGCCAGGGTATGAGGTGGTAACGTGCCGATGGATCCATTCGGTGTAAAATTAAGGTATCGTCTAACCAGGCGGAGCGATCCTTTTCCTTCTATGGGTTACGTAGTTTCGAGCTATCGAGCCTTCCGGTAATTCGTGCAACTCCCAAAAACATGAACATGATATAATTGGCTAAGAAGCCCATGATTTTCGTGAATTAACTTGTACTTGTCTTGTAATCATGATTTCACGAAATAACTTGTAAACATGATTTCATGAAATAACTTGTAAACATGATTTCATGAAATAACTTGTAAACATGGTTTCATGAAATAACTTGTAAATAGCATGTATGTATCTTGAGTCATGGCATGAACATAGTTATATAATACAATTGCATGAAAACTTGTAGACGTATAGGATATTCATGAAATAAGCATTTTTATTTAAAAGCATGCATGCAAGAACTCATGGAATACAAGATATGAGTTTTCATGGATTACGGACGGATTCTCAATAATCATAAAGAAATATTAAGAACTCAATGATGGAATTATAACAATTCATACATAATATAATCATGGACATGGACCTAGGGTTATCATGAGCATGGTATAGAAACCCTAGTTTTAGTAGAGAATCATAATTTATGGATTATGAGGCGTGGGGAAGAAACAATGATGTTCCCACACGTAGAGGTAACTCTGCATACCTTAGTCCGCTCCAAAACTTGAATTAAAGACTTGAGCTTTGAAGAAGATTTCCAAAATCTTGAATTCTTGAACCTTGAGATGGGTTTTCTTGAAAACCCTAGTTTTGGAATGATAATTTCTTGTTTAGATCATTAGAGTATATGTTAGAATTGAGTTGGAATAATTGTAGTAGGCTTATCTTGGTGTTCTTGATGATGGGGGAGGGTAGGAGGTCGTTCTAGGGCTTGAAGGAATGAAAAATAATGATTTGAACTCGATAGGGACGAATATATACTGTTACGGAAAAATTAGATTTTCGGTCCCCACTTAAATGCGAGCCGTATTTTGAAATACGGTCCGTATTTTTGAAATACGGGCCGTATTTTGACATATGGACCGCATTCGCGTCTCTTCGGTAAAATGGTCATAACTCTTTGCACGGATGTCCGTTTGACCCCCATAATATACCGTTGGAAAGGTATTTCAATGCTCTACAACTTTCGTCAAAGAAGTTTTCCCAAATTCTAAATACGGTTTGTAATACGGGTCGTAAAATGAAATACGATCCGTATTTAACCATGTGACATCAAAATGTCAAATTCCAGAATGTTCAGAAACCCTTGGTACCAGTTTACGACTTGCTTTACGGACCGTATACTAAAATACGGTCACTGTTCATGGGCGTAAATCCCCATATTACAACTGAACAGGAAAATTTCAATTCTCACATCCTTTATCTGATTTCCTAAGTCTAAGATCATGGTCAAAGCTTAGGTCAAAGATACGAGGTGTTACAGTATATTATTGAAATATTTAACTATATTATTAGAATTAAAAGAGTGTGTTTGGTCGTCAACCACCCACTCTTCTAATATAGTTAATTAAAATAATTTAAAAAAATTAAGGTGGGGTCCACGTGAAGAATTAGGAGACGATTGAAAAAAAATATATTAAGGTGGGGTCCACGTGAAAAAGTAGGAGACAATTGCAAAAAAAAAAAAAAAAGGACATAATAATAATAAGTTCAGAAAATGGTAAAGGTATGCTTAGAGAAAATTTAAAGAAGGGAAATCCAGGAAAAAAGAAATAACGGTTTAAATTAAACAAAAAAAAAGGCTAAAAAAGTCATAAAACCAAAAGATTTAAAACTTATACCTTTGGGTAAGGATAAAAATGCACTGATTTTAGACACATACGTCTCACACAAATAATGAGGAATAACATCAAGAAGACGAAATATAAACGGTTAAGAAAGTATACACATATTTCTTAAAACGATGAAGTTGGTCTATACTTAAAAATTTAAGACTACAATAGATGTTAACACATGAAAGCGCTTTTCAGTGTTGTTGAGTAGAAAGAGATGATGGCATGAAACTCGGTAGGAGAAGGTGTATTAATAATAATAAGTTCAGAAAATGGTAAAGGTCCGCTTAGAGAAAATTTAAAGAAGAGAAATTCAGGAAAAAAAAAATAACGATTTAAATTGAACACAAAAACCGCTAAAGAAGTCATAAAACCAAAAGATTTAAAACTTATACCTTTGGGTAAGGATAAAAATGTACTGATTTTAGACACATACGTCTCACACAAATAATGAGGAATAACATCAAGAAGACGAAATATAAACGGTCAAGAAACGTATACACATATTTTCTTAAAATGATGAAGTTGGTCTACACTTAAAAATTTAAGACTACAATAGATGCTAACACATGAAAGCGCTTTTCAGTATTGTTGAGTAGAAAGAGATGATGGCATGAAACTCGGTAGGAGAAGGTGTATTTCAAATCTTTCAATTGGAAAACCAAACCAGGAAAGTCATATATGGAAGAAGCGGACCAAGTAAAATAATTTTTTGATATTTTCAATTAATTGAATTATAATACTTTCTAGAATAAAAATTTCACAATTATATTACTAAAAGGTACTCTCTCTGTCCTAATTTATGTGACATAGTTTGACTAGGCACGAAGTTTAAAAAAGAAAGAAAAGATCTTTGAAACTTGTGGTCTAAATTAAGTCATAGATATTTGTGTGGATTTAAATCATTTCATTAAAGGTAAAAGGGGAAGTTTCAAGTTAAATAATTTCTAAACATAAAAATATATCATTCTTTTTTAGACTGACTAAAAAGAAAAGTGTGGTACTATTTTTTGTGTTGGGCCCGTGCTAGCACGGGCTTTGTGTATATGTATTAATGTTCATCTATATACATGCATCGACAGTGTAAACTTATGTATGTTTATTAGCAATATAAAATATATATACTATCACTACCCAATACATAAATCTTTACAATTGTACACAACTACATACACGTAGATACACTATATAATCCAAAGTGCGCACGGGCATACGCCATCTAGTTTTAATATAGACATTTCATTTAATTATATAAAATTTAAGGATGACGATAAAAAAAGAATATGCACAACACCAAATTGTATGTTGTTTACCTTTGAAATAAGGACAAATGTGCAAATATACCCCTCAACTTTGTGATTTAGGGCAGATATACACCCATTAAAAAATTGGTGTATATATACCCTTGCCGTTACAAAATGGTGCAAATATACCCCTGCCTTACACAAATATACCTTTTTCGCTAACAGGATTTTAAAAAAAAATATTTAACTTATTTTTTAATTAAAAAAATGTCACGTGGCTTTAAAAAACGTCTACCCAATCTTTTTGAGTAGACATATTTTTCTAACGCCACATGATAATTTTTTTTTCTTATGGGTCGGGTCTGATTCGTTTAGAAAAAAATCTCCGTGGCTTTAACAAAAATAAGTCCATTTTTTTAAACGAACCAGACTCGAGCCACCATAAAAAAAATTATCATGTGGCTTTAGAAAAATATGTCTATTAAAAAAATGAGTAGACTTTTTTTTTTCAAAGCCACGTGGTATTTTTTTAATTAAAAATAATCTAAATGATTTTTAAAAAAAAATTCCGTCAGCAAAAAGGGTATATAAGTATCATTTTGTAATGACAGGGGTATGTTTACACCACTTTTATAATGAGGGTTATATCTGCTCTAAATCGCAAAATTAAGGGGTATAATTGCACCTTTTCCCTTGAAATAATACAATTCGCGTAATTATATACTCGGAAGGTGTAAAATAGTAAATATATACTCGGAAGGTGTAAAAATAGTTAAATCACACTATTATCTGCTATTATAAGGTATACAAAAATAATGAATATGTCACAAAATAAAGTTCATAGAAATTTTTATTCTTCATGAAATACTTGATTTACACATATATAGCTAGAGAAATTAAGGTTGGGGAAAGTTTAATCTCTTTGCTTCACATTAATCAATTTCTACAACAAGAGTAATGTGACTCTAATCCTGAGATCTTAGTAATTCAGTTGGTTGGCTACCTGAACTTTCACCTTATTGGTGGTGTTTGACTCCCCGCCTTGTAATCCCCTCCCCCCATTAAAAAAAAAAAAAAAAAAAAAAACCCTGATCCGGATCTAACACTTATCTTGGCAATGTTTGGGATATGCCTCCATTCCACCAAAACATACACTAGACCAGTGGCGGAGCCAGAATTTTCACCAAGGGGTTCAAATATGTAGAAGTGAACATACGAATAAGTCGAAAGGGATTCAACATCTACTAAATATACATAAAAAATAATTTTAACCATATATAAATAGTGTAATTTTTTGCTAAGGGGGGTTCGGATGTGCCTGGCTCCGCCCCTGCACTAGACAACGAATTGATTGCACAACCAAATACATATTTTTAAAGGGAATGATAGAAAGAAGTGTTAGGGTTTTGTCCTGATTTTCTTACTATATTTGGATTTTACCTTTTCTTGAAGGAAGGACAAAGAATTTAACATAATTGATTTTACTTTTTTCCAAAAGGAAAATATAAATCTTCCATATTTGAGTAACCCTGTTCTTGGAAGAAAAGTTTTGGACATCTATAAATTGAAGACCTCCTTCCCACAACTAGAGAACACAATAAAGATCTACAATGTAGTCGTTAAAGTGAGTTTTGTTTAGGGGGGAGATTAGTCTCTCAATAGTTTTCATCATTCTTTTATATTAGTTTTTGATTTGATATGAGGCCAGTTGGCTAAACCATATTAATATATTATGCTTCTTTTTTAATATAGTTTTCTTTGTCATCTGATTTATCGCCGTCAAGGTTTGCAATTGTTAGCTTCCGCATGACGCCCTGTTATTTCGATCCCAACAAGAAGATCTCCATGATTAGTTCACTAAAAGATATGCTATTAGGTTCTAAAATTTTAATTTGCAATAGAGTAATGATCTTGGAAGACCTTTGAAAAAGTAGCCAAGTTGCATTCATCTTTTACTTTTTACCTTGAAAGAGTTATTATGGAGAATTTGCCCATTTACCCAAACATTTTAACTATTTACCCAAGATTAGTTCGAGCTAAGGCAGGATCTCTGTAGTAGAAAATAATAACACAAACAAATATGTTAAAATCTTTATAAATATTAAAAATATTTGAAAAATTGATACAAATGTAAATAATTAAAATATCAAGACTAAAAATACAATTTTTGTTTTCAATTTAGATCTACACGTGGAATCAAATTTCTTTTATGTATTTTGTTTTATGTAAGTTTTGTATTATTGTGCAAAAAGTTAATTAGCTACTCAACTCGGTCAAATGTACTACAAAGTGCACATTGCGTGAAATTTACAAAAGTTTGTAACTTAAGTGTTATCAACTCTTATGTATCTACTACTTAGTTTATAAATAAATAACTTTGCTTGACAAAAAAAAAAAAAAAAAAAAAAAGCTAGTTTCACATGAGTATTTGAACAAACATATAGAAATGTATATTGCATGAAAGTAGCAATTAGTTGCTATAAATTCATTCAAAACCAATATCAGCATACATTCAACAGCCTTCTACTCTTCTTCTTTAATTTCAAAGCTATAGTTAACTTCTCCTTTAATTTAATCAATAATGATCACTTTTAAGAGTAGTGAGGGAGAGGATATTTGGAAGAGATGATAGGCTTATCAATCAACCGACGTACCTTGATCAAAGCACGTCTACTATGGTAATCAAACACTTCCTCTACCCAACATGTCCAATGTCTTCTGAGAATGACACCGGACACGTTTGGTATGGGAAATGTTTCATTATCATTGCCAGCTTCAATCGGGGCCTCCTTGTACCCAAGACAAGAGAATTGCTCCTCGTGAGTTCGATGATGTGTTTGTCAATTTTGATGCAGAAACATTGAGAGTCCTTCTTCGAGAATCTGAACGCTCGACTCCAAAGGGTTCTCTGGGGCAGCAACATTTACTTTATTTTTAGTGCTCTTTAAATCTTTGAGGGAATTTCGGATCGTCATTTTAGACTTCTTTCTGGAGGATAGGTATGCAGAATTGTCATTTATGTTGCTTCTTTTGTTAGAAAAGAGATCTTTAATACATGGATATCATTTTTTAATCATTGCACGAGTAGTCTTGCCAATATTTTCAGGATACCCACAGCTCATGAGCCCAAGGCTCTTTCTCATTCACTGAATTACAGGGTGGGGATAATCGGAAATGGATCTCATGAACCTAACGCGCTTGGCAAGATTCACCTACCTTGCACAACTGAATTCTTTTTATTCTTTATCAGTGCAAATGTGCACAAAAGATTGATAAGAGGTTATTAGTAAGGAATTGACTTTATCATCTCCTAGAGACATTAAGAATCTTGACAACTCTGTTACCATTTCTTTAAAGAAAATGTGTGGTTTAATAATACATGGCAAGTCTTACAAGAGATTTAACTTGCATGAGCGCACATTAAAATGCTACTAACATACTTCATCCATATACTTCGCCAAGTTTTTGATTAAAAAAAGAAAAAGAAAATCAAATTTAACTGCTAATTAAACAGAAGGGAAAAGGGTCAAAAATACCCCTCTACTTTGGAAAAAGGTCTAAAAATACCCTCCAAACTTATTTTAGGTCAAAAATACCCCTCCCATCCTTAAAGTTTTCAAATATACATCTTGACGGAAATTATCCCCCAAAATAATCCGAAATCATTTTTCTATCATTTAACCCGACATAAATAATAACCATAAGATCCCTTATTCCCCCGATACGTAGGTTTGAAGTTTGAGGGAATTGGGGGAATAAGGGATCTTATGGTTATTATTTAGTTGGGTCAGTTTAAATGACGGCTGAGTTTGGAAAATGATTTCGGTTATTTTGGGGGATAATTTCCGTCAAGCTATATTTGAAAACTTTAAGGATGGGAGGGGTAACCCAAAATAAGTTCGGAGGGTGTTTTTACCTTTTTCTAAAGAGAGGGGACCCATCCCTAAACAGAAAGGCACCCGAACAAAGCTGATGCTGTACACATGAATTGACAGTCTTGTTCTATCATTTTTAACGTACAAACCAATTACGCTGGAAGGCCTATGGTAAAACTAGGCGGTAAATTTCGTAGATGGTCATGTAACTATCAATCTTTTCCCACAAAAATAACTTAACTTTGAGTATTAGTGACTTTTGTATTAGTAACTCAAAATTTAATGACTTTTGTGTTAGAAAAGATAGTTAAGTAACTTTTGTGAGAAAAAAGTGACAGTTAGACCATTTGTGAAATGGACATGTAAAAACAAGGCACGAAGGATTAAATTTCTTAATTTTAACCGAGTACTCTAGATTTCCAATTTAATCAACATTTAAGTATATTAATTTAAGCAAAGGGAAGGATTGTTGCAGCAGCAGAAGCTGAACTTGATATTTTTATTCACTACTTAAGAATTTGCAGTAGCAAATAACCGCATTTGACATTGTATTCAATAAGTAAACTCGATATTTGTAGCAGCAACAAGTCAACTTGATCTTATATTTCATTTTGACATATATGTCAAAAAATGTACAGGTGTTACTGTAGTACAAAACTTTTGGATAGCCCTTAATTTGGGCTGCAACATATATTCCTGGCTAGTTAGTGATTCAAAATATTAAGGAGGGATACTCTAGTTTTGATTAAGCGCCTGAAAAAGCATTCGAGCCCATCTTCAAGAACCTCAATGGTTGCTTCCATTTCTCGCAACTGACTTATCAATTCTTCGTATTTGCTAGTCTTATTGTGACTGAAAAGTGAGCACAAAGCAGCATCAACATTGTCAAATTCATTGGCTTCTACTTCCTCACTTTTCGAGGGCATAATCTTGGATAATAATGTCCAATTACTTGATTGAGATCCAGTGCCATTAAAATAGGACAACAAGGCCTTAAATAGGCCTAGAGTGACTAACTGGACATCCTGCAATTCTCCAACAATAGCCGATGTTTCAGGCTTTTTTGATGTGAAGTTATTTTCCTTCATCATACTCTTCAAATTTTTAAAAAGCTTTCGGATCATCTTCTTGGACTTCTTTCTAGGGGTTAGGTAGCTAGAAATGTCATCCATGTTCCGTCTTCTACGAAGAGCTGAAAGAAGGTCTTGTCCATTTTGTTTTTCATTCGACAAGAGATCTTTGATGGTGGCACAAACGTCTAATATCTTGAGGTACCCCTCTAATAATTCATCCAACTTCTCTCGTGAAATGGCTTGTTGAACATGTGGTAGTTGAAGCAAATCTTCGGTATAATCAAATAAGCGTTCAAGATCACCTAGTCTGCAGGTGAATGATGAAAGGGATGAAGAGGTAGCCTCAGAAGATGATTTTACTCTAGACAAGTGTTCATCGAATTGAGACACGATAGGGTGAGATGTAGAGGGAAAGCTGCTAGAGCGAGCATGCTTTAGGGTTGTTTTTGGTCTCAAAGGTGAGGAAGCCATTTGTTTTTTTCTTGTTGAAGTTGAGAAGATTATTGAAAGGTTAAACTCTTAAGTTTCAAGTTGTTCTCCTTCTTCTGGCTTTTGTTTCATTTATATAGAACTAGGGGGGACTAGAGAAAGGGACTTGACATTGATCTAGATCTAACAGTCAACTAGCTTTTCTAGGCGATGTCTCTGGCATGCCTCCTCACACCATAACATACACTATTTTTTCTTCTTTAAATTTAATCCCCACGATCGGGTTAATTAAGCAATTTGAGTGAATGTAAACCTGTTAGATAACTATATGAGTGATCTTGTTGTTGGAGACAAAAAGAATATTGACAACTCTGCATTCATAAATGGCACTCGTGCACTTTGTTATATATGCAGGCCGAAGAGTAACGTGACTCTGATATGGATTAAGCTACCAATTAGGCAATGTTTGTGCCTTGTCTCCTACTTTCATATATATCAAGATTGCAATTTGATACCCTGCCTCTTCAAACAAAGAAAACCCTATCTTGATGCAATGACTCGCTCTTTTCCAGCACACGGATGATTTAATATTACCTGATCAACCTTGTCAATAGTCCAATTGCCTCCTGGAAATGATTAACAAATTAACCAAATTAGTAGGTAAATAATGATGCACCTAGTGCCACACGGGGACCTGAGGGAAATTTAATGATAATATAATAGAGTTGTCAAGATTCCAATTTTCTCTCAGAAGAGAATATCTAAAGTTGGTAAGATCCGTATATTTTTCCAAATTGTTTGACAAAAAAGGGGACACAAATCAACTTAAATAGAAAGGCTTAAGAGTGGTTAATTTGAGCTTGGATAATAGAGACTTGATTGATGGAGGTTCTGAATGTTAGAAGAAGCATTATTGCTATCGCATGAATAATGATTCTTTTTTTCAAAGTTCAGGGATAAATTTAGATATTTTGCATAGTTCATAGATAAATCTAACTATTTCTCATTATAAAAAAGGCCAACATGTTAAAAACTTCTGTATATTAATTAGGGGAAAATTAAATCTATTCAAGGGTAGATCATTTGATCTCACTTATTAATGGATGACAAATTTGCAACATTTCACAAAGTTTAGTGAAAATGTTGGACCCTTGCCCTTTTTAATGATTAATTAGTGTAACTATAAAACCATTTAGTGGTTGATTGATCATATGAAAATGTGAAACCAGTTTGATAAGGTTGAGAAGCTGAGATAGCACTACAACAAACTTGCTAAGGAGAAACCTCGATTTATATCTTTGTTAAACCTTTTGCATCATCGAACCAAGAATAGGTGAAGAAATAGCTAGTGTGTACGATTCATATCTATTTTCAAGCAAATTAGGAATTACTATATATTCTTAGAGAATCTACAGTTTTGATTAATATTTTGAAGGATATGCTTCCCCTTATCTTGGAAATTAGGATGTTTTTAAAAAATATGTTGTTTTTATTAGTACCTAATAAGCCTCCTTGAGGTAGAGCCCGTTTGGATTGGCTTATAAGTTGGCTTATAAGCTGTTTCGGCTTTTTTGAGTGTTTAGGTTGGCCAAATTTAAAGTCATTTTGTGCTTAAAATAAAATAAAAAAAAATAATTGTTTAACTTAGTTTATCTAAAAAAGCGAGCTTATAAGTTCGAAAAGCTTATAAGCCAAAAAAATAAGTTGACTACCTCAACTTATTTTTTTTTTATTATGTTCAAAGAACTAAATTTTGTATAAAAAAAAAGCCAACTCGTAAAGGTTTGGCATGGGGCCCCTATTGATAATTTAGTCACCAACAAAATAGTAGTATTCTAGAAAGGGGTCCTAACGCCTGACTTTTCATGTCTTAAAACGCATGAACATGCTGATTAACCTCTCATGCTCATTTAAGATTGTTTTATCTAGATTTTAACTAATAAAACGAACCGCATAACCGCAAGAGTGACCGAACCAAAAACTAGTACATTAATTAAAAATAAATTCAAAGAAATAAATTAGAAGAAAGGAGGAACAGATTTGATTCCAACAACGGGCTAATGGATTTACGAATCGGGTAACTGGTTTTAAATTTTGGATATGGATCGGCTAATAATCAGGTATAAATAGATCCACATTTTCAATTAAAAGGTGGTTCCGAGTGATCCATGGAGGGCGGGGACAAAAGGGTAATTGACAAGAGCATATAAACTCGATAACTTAAGCGGAGGATATATATGACTAATTTATCAAAGTGGGCAAATATAATCCTTCTCCGAAATAAATATGAGCTGTATAAATCAGTGTTTTAAAAGGTAATGGCGTGAGGAGAGACGAATTACCTAGAATTATATTAGGTGTATGTAGGTCTTGCGACATGGATATTTAATTTTTCTACATTATAAGTTAATTAAATAAAATACTAATTAACACAAACAAATATGTCAAAAGCTTTAGAAATATTAAAAATATTTGGAACACGTACAGATAGAAATGTTAATAAAATATCAAGACTACGTATACAAGAAAAAAGAATATTTTTAAATTTACACTTGGAAATCTTTTTTTTTTTTTTTTTTAATTGTATGTCAAACGTTTCAACTTATCATTTGGACCATGCATGTAATTATTGTGCACAAAATTAGTTAGCTACAAATGCATGAATTCGGTCAAAGTTTATGGAGTGGAGATCGCATATTGAAAGCATTAGCAAGCTTTGCATGAATTTGACCAAATGGTTCACACAAAATATATAGTGCAGATCACGTACAGTGAAATGAAGTAGGCGTGTAGCCACCATAAAATGCCTTCTATTCTTCTTCTGATTCTTTGATTAATAGCTATAGCTAGTGTCCCCATTTAATATACTCAAGAATGATCACTTTGACGAGTAGCGATAGAAAAATGTGTTATCTTCTAAA
The DNA here is from genome assembly GCF_029784015.1 of Lycium ferocissimum. Lineage (NCBI taxonomy): Eukaryota > Viridiplantae > Streptophyta > Magnoliopsida > Solanales > Solanaceae > Lycium > Lycium ferocissimum. Next base: position 42,967,323 of record NC_081348.1, read on the forward strand.
TCTTCACTATCATAGTTTTTCAATCAACATTGATTAAAATCATGTACTATGATAGTGAAGATTGGAAGATCTCTCACTTTTCTGTCCCTGTAGTCCCTATATGATATTGTTGTTGGCAAAATGCCTACTTTTATTGGGTTTGTAGCTTAAAAGTAATTAATTCCTTTTTCACTTTAGCGCTAAAAAGAAAGGCGGGCAGGGCAGGCGGCAAAAAATAATTTTTCTCTTTTCTATTTTCACTTTGGATTACGGTTCATTTCAATTAGCCTAACTCCACAATCTCCGTTCATTAGGTGCCTTTTCTCCTCTTTCTCCTGCTCATCGTTCTTCATCAAATCTCACTGTAGAACCAGTTTTTGGAGGCCGATTGTTCTCTTTATCAGTTACTATTTGCTTTGAAAGCACAAAAACTGGGGGATGTTTTTCTTGATTGTCACTGTTCTATTTACTCTAGACAGTTGCTCATGGAATTGAGACCCGATGGGGTGCGATATAGAGAGGAAGTTGTTGAAATTTTGTTTAAATAAAATTAGTAATATGTTTTTTAAATGAAGAGGTGTAGTTCTTTGAGTCCGGAACCAAAATGCCCCCAAAAAAAATAGTTTCGACCAAAATACCCCAACAAAAAAAAATGTTACGAAAATGCCTTTAGCGCAGTAAATTACTGCGCTAAAGAGTTAACGGACACGGCTCCGTTAACTGCTATAGCGCAGTAATTTACTGTGTTATAGTGCTTTGTATTTTTTTATTTTTCCTGCTCTTTTGGTTAACCCTTCTTTCGTTACACTTTTTAACGTACTTTGACCATAGATTAATCATGCTTCGGGACCCCGAAACTTCAATATTTTATATAGAACCCTACTTATTTTTGTGCGATTAATTAGGTAGGATCAACACATCAAGAATACACAAAAGTTCGGATGACCGTTTTAGAGGTTGAAAAGTGCTCGAACGCTATTTTCGTTCAAGGTTCGGTGACATTAGCTTGAAGTTCTTTACGAATACTTAAACTTGTTCATTAATAATTAATCAAAAGTTAGTCAAAATGGCGGCGTTCATGCAAAAAAAAAAAAAAAAAACTTAATTAAATTGCATCACTCATAACCTTGAGTAGATGAAAATACTTAACACACTAATTCATTAATAAGAAACTCATGATATATTAAAAATACAATCACAACATTCTTGAAAAAAACTTAAAAAACATTCATCAATTAATGCTCTTGAGTTGATCTTCCACCACCACCGAGATGTGCCACCACCACTAGAGGTACTTCCACCACTAAAGTTTCCTCCCCGAGAGGTACTTCCACGCGAGATGTAGTTTGACCACCATGCCGTAAGGGACACTTGCGCTTATCATGACCAACATAATTGCAAAATGAGCATTTTCGAGTGTATCTCCCCGGTGGAACATCCATTTCATTATGAATACGCGAGTATGCATTCTTTTACGAATTTACGGATAAATGCTTTATTTGCAACCATTGAAAATGGATGCGGTGGCCAATAACTCTCACTACCAAGTGGGTAGAACCTTCCGGCATACGTTTTTATATAATTTTCAACCGTATATTCCTCGGCCGTATGTAAGAGGAGGCGTTCTTTCCCATTGTGATAAAACACTTGAAGGCGTGAGAACATGGCATGTGATATGATTGCCACTTGCCGCGTGTGTGCATGTTCTTGGAATCTCACAAATTGTGTGAACGTTACCTCCTTTACCTTGGTGCACACTTGTTGTGAGTTCAAATATGCGCTGCGGGGTTGTACTCCATCCGATCATGTTTACGAGCCTTATATTTGTGGTACTCGAATAGTTTTAACGGTTTTGGCATCCATCTTAGACCTTCTTGCATGTGCTTTGGCCTCTTTTGATCTCTTGACGAACCGCTCCACAACTTTGCTTAAATGTCATTCTCACCATTGCGGTGACGGGTAGTCCCGTGCGATTTCAACAAGCCATTGAATGACTCGGAGAAGTTTGTTGTCGGCATACCCCATCGTCTACCTTCGTCCTTGTGTAATGTCCATTTGTCTTTATCAATTGCATTTAACCGGTGGAAGGCTTCCTCGTTATAATAATGTCCATTTGCGAGTTAAACTTCTTCTCCGATGCTTTGTTGCGGTAGCCCACATCCAATTGCAAAGTCTTTGGGATTCGATATGCCTTTTGGAAGTTTGCCTTCAAATGCCTTAAACAATAACGATGGTAGGCAAAGGGTGGTTGCCACCTAAATTGAACATATTGTGCAATATGCCGGCATTTACGTACGATATCACACATATTCCCGTGCGATCCTTAATAACGTGTTGCCTTAAGTAGTCCCGAAAACATACTCCACGTACTAATGCTCTCATTAGCATGCAATTGCAAAATATAGCTCCATTTGCATCCATTCCAACCGCTATTAGCGACTTTATGTCATACTTCCCGTACATATGTGTTCTATCTATTGATATTACGAGTAGACAATGAGCAAACCCATCAATGCATGGTTTGAAGGCCCAAAATACAAAATCAAAAATATTCACAGGGCACACCGAGGCTTCGATTTGAGCTTCCATTCAACAACGGTACCATGATTGAAGTGTTGTAGAGCCGCCATGTATCTCGGCAACGTCTTGAAAGAGCCCTCCCAATTGCCGAAGACTATTTCATGTGCACGCCTACGCCCAGATACGCCTTCCTCCTAGTGACGGTTTGTTATATACTTTCAAGACGGCTCTAATACGATCTTTAATAAATTTTTGAAAAATTTGAAATATCAGCATATAACAACGAGAAACATTATATTAACGCAAAAAATAAAAGAAACTTAGGCGAAGGGGCTACCTTGGGTTCTCTCTAATGTCGCCAACTAATACACGCGCAATCAAATTAGTATCTAGATTGCAATGATCATCTGGGAGGTCACCCATATCACGAAGTGTGCTTTGTGTAGAACTTTGAAATAGTCCACATCTTTTCGGCGGTTCCTTACCACGGAGCATCCATTCGCAGCCTTGATACTTTCGACACCGGACAATCGCCAAAGTTTTCGTGTGGAATCGTCAACTTTAAACTCCTCATCCCCTGGATGCAATAAATCTTAACGACCACTTTGCAATGTTTTTTTTATGAAAATCATCCTTTTTCAATATGAGCCTTTTGTTTTACCGGATCCTTTGGCTCTTTCCACAAATTTTGCCGAATATGATCATCGTCCCTAGTAAAGACAAAGGCATCTAGGGCGATCTTGAAGATGATCAAGATATGGGATCTCATCGGAATGCCAGCCGAATCGGGTCGACTCTTCTTTGTTGAAATTGGCTTTGCGGTGAACAGAGTCGTCTTTCTTTGTTCAAATGGTTCTTGTGAATTCGGTTCCTCCTCGTGTGTGGGCATTCATCATGTCTTGCAACGGTTCTACTTGATGTTGACGATTAGTTCCAACCTCGATCTCGTCGTCACTTTGCTCATCGTCACTTTCCTCCGCATTAGGTATTTCCTCACTATCATTGGGTGATGTCACTATATAATTCGGATAATCTGGACCATCCATAGCACGCCTTTGCCTATAATTTGGTGCAACCACCATATTCTCCCTGCACAAGAAATTAGGGTGTTTTAACTACTACACATCAAATAACACTATTGATGTTAAAAAAAAATAGACGTCTTGATAGTAATCAAGCTGCAGAAACTTGAGGAAGGACCATCGCTTTGAGTTGTTGGATAGGTGAGGATGTTCCAACTTTGATTCATCCATCCGATTGAGGAGACCGTCCGATATGATCCATATCGGGTGTATAACCCCTAAATAATATAATCAACATCATTAGTAGCATTCAAGTGCCATTACACATAATAATAATAATAATAATAATAATAATAATAATAATAATAATAATAATAATAATAATAATAATAATAATAATAATAATAATAATAATAATAACAATAATAATAACAATAATAATAATAATAATAATAATAATAATAACAATAATAATAATAATAATAATAATAATAATAATAATAATAATAATAATAATAATAATAATAATAATAATAATAATAATGTAAAGAATGAATATTTACCACTGCCGTCAAATTGATGACTTAAACTATCCAGAGGCATTTGGCTAGTCAAAATGCTTTGATAGGTACTCATGTCAGGGTAATTGTGTTGATAAGTAGGTTCGCTTGAGTGACTTCGACTTCCCGACGAGGAGCCTAGCCATGAATTCAAGTCGATTAATGGGTACCTTCTCTATATACATTTCAAGGACGTTTAAAGTTATGCATTTCCTATAATCATAAGGCGCCTTCAAAAAATCAGTCAACGATTCATCGTCTTGAATGTACCACTGACCATAACTAGTTACACCTTGCGGCGTAAATGACATTGGATATTTTCCAATTATATTTAGATCAAAATCACTTCTACTAACTTGTAATCTATTATACAAGGCTTGGAGTAGTTTTGAGAATTTTAAGTTAAGTGGAAACTTAACATGGTATTTTGGGGAAGAATCATAGCGCAAATTATTTTCCTCGAATATAATTTGTCCGTCCCAGAATAAAGAAACTTTAATTCTTGGAACATCTGCCATACTTTGAATAATTTAGGAGGAATACAAAAACGCAAAAACTAGATGAAACTTTGAATTTTTTTACTTTTTTTGCGTTATGCGAACTCGGTATTTATAACCAACCAACGCATGCATGCAATTACGGTGTTACGTCTAATCAAATAAGTGTGGAGAGAGATGCGCAACGCATTATTTTACGACGTCATGCTACATTGCGGCGGTATAGCGCGAAAATACTGCGTTATGTATTAAGCGCGGTAAAAAATACTGCGTTATGACGGTATAAACGCAGATAAATTCTTTCGTTATACGGTATAACGCATAATTTTGACTTTGCGCTATACTAACTTCGCCATTGTCACCTCAACTATCAAACGGAAAAAACGTCATGATTCGAATCAAACTTTATATAACGTAATTTGACGAATAGTTGTTACCAACCACACAACATTTCACACAAAATTGAGCTACTATGTCATTTTTTGACCAATTTAGAGATATTAACCGTGTTATATCATTCACTCCGAAGCAAACATATTTGAAATGATAGGTAGGACACAGGGAACTAGATGATGATGATTTTCATTACTCAAATAACCCTAACGATAGATTCAATCGAGAATACAATAATAAAATGACGAGAGGAGTGGGATTGGCGTGTTAGGGAGGCTGCGACCTTTGGAGCACAAGTTAGCGTCGATGGGGCTTAAACGCCCAAAAAAGCGTGCTATGTCAATGCCTCGCGGAACTCCACAAGAGTTTAATTTGGCTTTTAATCGTTTTCGCGAAGAGAACAATCGGATGCAAATACGTTACCATAGGGTAGAATATGGTATGTATGGTAGCACAAGATTTAGATCCAAGTGGGATTCGGACCAGTGAAATGTCGATGAAGATTAACATTTTTCTTACAATAAGGTAAGTAGGTAGGGTCATAAAGACCTCCCCCCCTCCCCCAGGGCCTTGGGGGTTTGCAATTATATAAGTAGCCACTTTCTTTGTTATTAGACTACACCATATTCAATGTCGAGTAGTAGAAACTCGGCTTGGTCTTTACTCCTTCCAAAAGAACCAAATAGCAGTGATGATGAGAGTTCAAATCATAGCAGTTTTTCGAGCGATACCAGTGATTTCAAACTAGATGAGCTAAATCCCCACCTTCTTATAGAGCGTAATGATGATTTCTGCAGTGTGAAATATTCAGATCCGCGGGAATATTATTGCGGTTTACGCCGAGAATGGTCACATCGGCTTGCCGAATCAGAACGTCTTGTTCGTGACTTGGAAAATCTCAATTATACCAAGGGGTACTCCTTAACCATGCCTCAAGTAGGTGCGAAACTTGCGAGCTTGCCGTGCAAAGGATTAGAAAAGAAAACAACGGAGAATCTTGGCAAGACGATGTAGATTTTACATGCTAAAGTTGGCGAAGAACAAGCATCGTCAACCGGTAGAGAACTAAGCACTCTGAAAAAGATGTGTCTTAAGAAACCGCCAATATTTTTCGAGGACGATATTGAGGACTTGTACTGCGATGATGATTAAGAATGTTGTGATTTTAGTTTTAAGTTTAATATATCGTTATGCTCTTAGGTATTAATTAGTATGTTAAGTTTTTTTCAAGAATGTTGTGATTGTATTTTTAATATATCATGGGTTTCTTATTAATGAATAGTGTGTTAAGTATTTTCATCTACTCAAGGTTATGAGTGATGCAATTTAATTAAGTTTTTTTTTTTTTTTTTTGCATGAACGCTGCCATTTTGACTAACTTTTGATTAATTATTAATGAACAAGTTTAAGTATTCGTAAAGAACTTCAAGCTAATGTCACCGAACCTTGAACGAAAATAGCGTTCGAGCACTTTTCAACCTCTAAAACGGTCATCCGAACTTTTGTGTATCCTTGATGTGTTGATCCTACCTAATTAATCGCACAAAAATAAGTAGGGTTCTATATAAAATATTGAAGTATCGGGGTCCCGAAGCATGATTAATCTATGGTCAAAGTACGTTAAAAAGTGTAACGAAAGAAGGGTTAACCAAAGAAGCGGGAAAAAAAAATAAAAAGCACTATAACGCGATGAAATTCTTGCGCTATAGCGATTAACGGAGCCGTGTCCGTTAACTCTTTAGCCTTGATAATTTGCTTGCGCTAAAGGCATTTTCGTAACATTTTTTTTGTTGTTGGGGTATTTTGGTGGAAACTATTTTTTTGGGGGCATTTTGGTTCGGACTCTAGTTCTTTTAAATGAAAGGTATGTCCTTTCATACTTTGGTTACCGCAACTCTATTTAAAATCAACTTCTTCTTATTTCTATATATAAAAAAAAACGTTTATAGAGTAATTTTTCTTCTCTGCAAACATTTTTTCTTCTTCAATTCCAAAAAGATAAGTTCAGGTTCTTGCTTTCCAATAGAATTTCTTTACTATTTGCTTAGTGCAGGATCGGACGCTTGTCATAAAACTATTTGCGCGTAATCCCATAACAATCTCGCAGAGGAGAAGGAGCAAATATCATTTTTAGGAAAGCGTTTCGCACGTGCTTTAAGCCTTCAATTCTTTATTCGATGTTCATATTGTCAAGCCTTCATCTTTGTGTTCTTCTTCATATAATTTTTGTGTTCTTGGTATATATTATCCAACAGAAGCGGTTAGAACGAGCATGCTTTAGTGTGGTTTTTTGGGTTCAAAGGTGACGAGCCATTTTTCCTCTTTATGAAGTTGAGAAGATTATCGAAGGCTAAAAATCTAAGTTTTCAAGTTTTGCTCCTTCTTCTTGCTCTTGAATTATATATATATAGAACTATAGAAAAGGACTTGGCTTTGAGCTAGATCTAACAACCAACTAGCTTTTCTAGGCGCCGATGTCTATGGCATGTTAGCAAGTTAAGTGCATGCAAACCTGTTAGGAAACTACTAGCTACTATATCTTTATGAGTGATCTTCTTGTTGGAGACAAAAAGAATATTGACAACTCTTCACTCATAAATGGCACTTGCGCACTTCATTCGATTTATGAGAACCCGGAGGGTGAAGGGTACGTAACATGACTCTGATTTATGACAACCTATTAGACAATATTTTTGCTCTGTCCCCTACCATTAGTGATGAAACATGAGTATTATTTTTAAATCATTGCACGATTGAATATTAATTAATGTTGCCAATTTCATGGATCTTGTGAACCAAAAGCCGTCCCAGCCTTCAAAGATGAATAGCATAATCTTACTATTTATCAACGCAAACGTGCACAAAAGATTGTTAACTCTACACACATTGAATGGCAGTCTTGGTCTACCAGTAATTTACAATATATTATAGTCTTGCCATTGGTGATCTTCTCTCTGTAGACAAAAAAGAATCTTGACAACTCTGTATCCATAAATGACACTCGTGCTCGTCATTTATTAACAAGAAAATTAGGGGATTATACATATATCCAGCAGTCTACTTTTCAATTATTAGCAGTTGTTGTTACCAGGATGATGTGTTATGTCTTATCAGCAGAAATTCTGAATTTGTAAAATGAAAGTAAATTCAGGAAATTGAAAAAGAGTCAAAAAATATAGCATAACAGTTGTTGATCATGATTAGTATAGTTCCTCATATACAAAGTATAGACATTTTTTTTTCAACAGTTCACGAAATTTTTTGACGCTCTTCACGTGGCATCATGACTTGTAAAGCTAGCGGTCGAAAATGTTGAACGCATTTGATCTGTTAGATTATTGTATCTTTATGAAAGATCTTTTTGGTAGAGACAAAAAGAATCTTGACAACTACAGGCATAAATCGTACTCGTGTACTTTATTCAATTTCATACAAATAGTGGAAGCATCCCCACATGCTGATGGACAGTAAAGTGACTTTGATTTGTATCAAGCTACTACATATGCGATGTTTGTGCAATGTCATCCATAGATCCGTATACTGCGCCAAGTTTTTGATCAAAAGGGGGGAAAAATATCAATTTTAAACTGCTAATTAAACAGAAAGGCATCCGAACATTGCTGATGCTGTCGAAAAGTTTGCAACAGAGAGAATCTTGACAACTCTGTATACATGAAATGACAGTCTTGGTCTACCATTTCTAATGTACAAACCAATTATGCCAGAAAAGCCTATGGTAATACTACCCAAGGCGGATTAAATTTATTTATTTTAACCGAATACTCTAGATTTCCAATTTAATCAACACATAAATGAATTAATTCAAGCAAAGGGAAGGATTGTTGCAGTAGCAAAAACAGAATTTGACATTGTATTCAATAAGTAGACTCAAAAAAGAAAGATATTTGTAGCAGCAAAAAATGAACTTGATCATTTATTTCATTTTGATGTATATTATAAAATGTACGGGTTACTGTAGTACAAAACTTTTGGATATAGCCCTTTGGGCTGCAACATCTATTCCTGGCTAGCTAGTGATTCAAAATATTAAGGAGGGATACTCTAGTTTTGATTAAGCGCCTGAAGAAGCATTCGAGACCTTCTTCAAGAACCTCAATGTTTGCCTCCATCTCTCGCAACTGATTCTGCAATTCTTCGTATTTGCTAGTCTTAATGTGACTGAGAAGCGAGCACAAAGCAGCGTCAACATTATCAAACTCATTGGCTTCTACTTCCTCACTTTTCGAGGGCATAATCTTGGACAGCATTGACCAACTACTTGATTGAGATCCAGTTCCATTGACATACGACAACAAGGCCTTAAATAGTCCTAGAGTGACTAACTGGATATCCTGCAATTCTCCAACAATAGCCGATGTTTCAGGCTTTTTTGATGCGAAGTTATTTTTCTTCATTATACTTTTCAAATCTTTAAGAAGCTTTTGCATCATCTTCTTGGACTTCTTTCTAGAGGTTAGGTACCTAGAAATGTCATCCATAGTCCGTCTTCTACGAAGAGCTGAAAGAAGGTCTTGTCTATTTTGCTTTTCATTCGACAAAAGATTTTTGATGGCGGCACAAACGTCTAATACCTTGAGGTACCCCTCTAATAATTCATCCAACTTCTCTAGTGGCATGGCTTGTTGAATGTGTTGTAATTGAAGCAAATCTTCCGTGTAATCAAATAAGTTTTCAAGGTCACCTAGTCTGCAGGTGAAGGATGAAAGGCAAGAAGACGTAGCCTCTGAAGATGATTTTACTCTAGACAAGTGTTCATCGAATTGAGACACGATAGGGTGAGATCTAGGGGGAAAGCTGCGAGAACGAGCATGCTTTAGTGTGGTTTTTGATCTCAAAGGCGAGGGAGCCATTTTTTTTTTCTTGAGAAGATTATTGAAAGGTCAAAATCTAAGTTTTCAAGTTGTTCTCCATGTTCTGGCTTTTGCTTCCTTTATATAGAACTAGGGGACTAGAGAAAAGGATCTGGCCTTGATCTAGAAATAACAGACAACTAGCTATACTAGGCGATGTCTGTGGCATGCCTCCTCCTACCATCACATACACCACCTATTCTTCTTATTTTTTATTTTATTTTAAATTATTCCCCCACGATCGAGTTAAGCAATTTGAGTGCATGTAAACCTATTAGGTAACTATATCTTTATGAATGATCATCTTGTTGGAGACAAAATAAATATTGACAACTCAGTATTCATAAATGTCACTCGTGCATTTTATTTGATACCTTGCCTCTTCAAAACAAAGAAAAGTCAATCTTTCAGCACATGGATGATCTGCAAATTAAAAGGTGGCATCAAAATTCAATGCATTTATGGATGTCTGAGTGTCAGCATACAAGTATTAAGAGACAACATGAACGTAGCCACTGGGGAGACGAGCATATATATTGCACGAGTTAAACCAAGTGGTTTAGCATCTACTTTGATTAATGACAGCATATTCCTTAGGTAAAGATATGGTTTAATGGCACTCAAGTTCAGCATATTTAAGCTTCAACATACGAAGTCAAAAGTATTGGGATCAGGTGGATGGAAGATACTTACTAACACATGAGGATGAAGGCTCCAAGATCTAAATCATATTATGACTTCCAAGTGGTGAAATAGATGAAAGTTCCACTTCTCTGTTCCTGCTAGAAATGAAATGCCTAATGCTCTACTATATTCTAAACTTCCTTCTAATTAATAACAAGTTAATATTGGCGACCTTCCCCCAAGATCAAAGGCCGGATGCCAGTTGTTCTGCTAGTATTCCTGGAAGATCTAATTACACATCACATGACAGTCTATGCCTGCAATTTTAATTAATTTTGGAGGCCTTGGTTAAAAATGGTCGAGTCCTATCGAATTTTGCTACCTCGATTGAGTTGTTTTTTAGACTTACCAATTGAGTCTCTGACCATGTTTAACTCCAGCTAAAGAAGGATTCCGTTAGTAGCAAAAAACGAACGTGATCATGTGTTCATTGATGATCAAAGGTTTGAATTTAATATTTTCATTTTTTTTTTTTTGGGAAATTTTTTAGTACTGAAACTTCCATCGGATAAGAAAACCCTCTAGGTATCGGAGTACTGAATTATTCAATTATCATTTAGACGAAATTAAATCTTTTTTTCCATGCCATATTTTTTTACTAGTATTAATCATGTCTAACCATCTAAGGTGTCATTCAAAAAAACTCTGCCATAATTATTTTGTAGTAATCATGCTTACCATGTGGGTGTCATTCAGAACTTTCTGCTAAAAATTCTTTGTCCTTTCTTTATCAATTTGATGATCCATCATATTCTATTTTTCCTTTTAACTTCACTCTTTACTCTATTTTATCTTAATCATATTTTAAATCCCTCTTTCTTATCAATATAGTAGGCCTCTTCCTTAATCTACAGTGTTGTTGAGTTATAATTTGTAGTAATCTTATCAAATTGTATTTAATAAAATTTAATATGAGTTGTATAGATTAGTGTTTTAAAAAGTAACGGCGTGCGGAGAAATGAATACTTAATATGAGATTATAAGGTGTACGTGTCTTGCGGCATGGATATTTACTTTTTCGATATTATAAGTTAATAAAATAAAATAATAAGACAAACAAATAAGCATGTCAATTTTGGATTATTGTGCAAAAAAAAATTAATTAGCTACATGCATGATCAATTCGGTCAAATGTACTACAAAATGCACATTGCATGAAAGCAAGCTAGTTCCACATGAGTTTGAATAAACATATAAATAATACATATTGCATGAAATTAACAAGTAGTTGTTATAAATTCATTTCAAAACCAATATCGCCTTCTACTTCTCTCTTTAGTTTCTTTCTTCTTCTAGTGGATCAGATAGATTTGTGTGTCACCCTTGATGATGTCACAGGGGTCTTAATTGCAATAACAAATGCAATTAGGTCAACTAATTACCAACACATTATTGTTGTGTTTGTGTTGTTTATTTACTTACTAGCAACGACAGCCCGTGGCAAACACTCCAACATAGAGCGTCATCTTTATAGTCTTAGCTAATTTAAGCAAATATCTTTTTTAGTTTATTATTTAGATTTATTTCTTATTTTTCAAAATTATACAAATATAACTTTTGAAAAATTACCCCTACGGATAATATTAAATTTGATTTTAATGTTTGCTCATATATTGTTCAACCTTACAGATAAAATATTAGACTGTTGTCTAACGTTTGTAATATTACAAAAAATGTAATTGTGGTCTAACGTTTTCTCATAAAATAATTCAATTTGCTCAAACTGGATCTCTAGACCACGGTCAAAAAATCCCATTAGTTACAAGATTTTTTTTTCTTAAAAAGGAATAATTTACAAAAACTCAATGAAGGAGCTGAATGTAAAGTAACTAGTGCCACGTAGTAGACGCTTTAAATTAATGGATACCGAAAAATGGGCAAAAAAATCTGGACAGCTAAAAGTTACTGAAAAAGTTACAGTGGTAACACAATAATAGACCAATATATACTTCATCCATGTAATATTAAAATATTCATAAAATGTGACATTAGATATAGTGATAAATTCATAAAAGGATTATTCTACTTATAATATGAATTTTAAATAAAAATCTATACATACCTAGGTTAAAAAATAAATTTTATATAATATAAAAAGGTATTACATAGATGGAGGATTGAAAATGTCAAGGGTAAAATAGACATTCCATAGGATTAGGGGAGAGGGGGAGGGGGGGGGGGCCGGGGGGGGATGTCTATTGTTCATAGTTGAGGGAAGAGTTTGATTTTTAAAGCAAAATTGGAGGTGAAAATGATTTTTCACCCTCAATCAATTATGTTTTTACCTAGAAATATAGAAATAACCAAACAGTTTTGTCCACGTGGCCAGATGATGAGGTAAAATGGGCCAGGAAAGCATACAACTTATAGGAAATGCCACAATATTTGCTATGCAATTACTAATATGCACTTGTTCGTCCTTCTTAGCCACTTCTATATAATAGAAATTTTCTTAACAAGTTGAGATTTAGATTAAAAAGTTACGAAACAAAGAAAAGCTCAAAAAAACATAATTGATTTCTGAAACGGTGAAGAAGAAGAGACTTATAAAGATTTCTGAACTTTGATAGTGTTGTGTATTGCATCTAAATTGTGTATACGTAGTTTTTAAAAAGAGAAATCAATACACGTGTTCTTAGAAGGACAAGAAAATTCAATTTTCAAATGCGGATCATCAAAATTAGAGGCCTAAAGCAAGATTTTAGTAAGAGTCTTTTTTTTCATACTTGTAGATTATAATGTAATATTCTTAAATAAGCATTTAACTTCACATAATACTCTTATTATTTATATTGTAAGGATAAATTCAAGTTAATTAGATATTAGTATGGTGTTTGCAATATATTATCTTGGATAACATTATAAACAACTTAGTTTACTAATATGAAGATTTAAGTAGTTTAGTTCAAAGATCTAAAATATTTATATTGTTAAAAAGTATTGAGTCTTTCGTCCTTTCTTTATTTTTTAGCAAATATTTTTTAGTTTTTCATTTTTTTTCCCTACAAACTTCAATATTCTAAGCAAAAATAAAATTACAAAATATATTTTTCAAAAAAATTTGGAGCCTCAAATTTTGGAGGTGTAAATCAAACGGTTTACTGGCCTCCCTCTTGAGCCGCTTCTAATAATATTTTATAATTTTATCGGCTTCTCTTTTTAAATATTTTTCCATTTGATCCCAAGAGCTTCCAACCTTCCTCTTTACTTTTGATAAAATAATAGGAGGGGAAACGAAAGAATTTTCTCAAAGTATATGCTTTCAAATTTATCATGTATTCCCTCTGTCTCAATTTATGTGACATAGTTTAAATTTTGAATGTGAATTTGGACATGAAATCTTTAACTTTTTTCAAATAAAATTTACATATTTGGAAACTACGTAAAAAGTACTATACGTCACAATAATTGACAATTATATTCAAAATATTTAAAAGATATATGAAAAAATTATAGAAAATTTATTTGAATCTCGATATCCGAAAGGTGTCATGTAAATTAGGACGGAACGAGTAATAAAATATCTACCTGGAATGGCAGGACTGCGAAATTGGATAAACAATCTAGTCCAAAAAGTTTACACTAACTACTTATGTTATATCTCAACACACGTGTGAATTTGATTTTGTTTATAAACCAAATAGTATATGAAAATGAAAATGAAACTATTTGTTGCTTTTTGGACTGCCATGACAGTATTTGAACATATAGGATCTCTACCTACTCTGATATCTAATGATACTAAATTATTTGGATTATTCCAGCCTTAAATTGCTAAAAATAAGACTAGAAAGGTAAACCGGTGTGTGACAGTGCACAAAGCATGCATCTGCATTCACGCAGGGATTGGGGAAAGGCTACACCGCTAAAAAAAAGACTCATACAATTAATTATTTACTTCTATTATGTCTCAACAAGGACAAACTATTGTGCTTTAACTTGTTTTAACCTAAACTATTTATGTATTCATGTCCACTTTTTACCCCACTGTATGTGTTGTTTTGAAGTTTTTCCATTTATTACAAAAAAAAAAAAAAAATACCAGCTTGCCCACTCGCACGTTATGGTAGAGAAGAGAGAGGGAGAGAGATCTATAGAGATTAATTTAACATCACAAGTTCGAGATTAATCAAGGCATAATGTCATCACAACTTGGAGTTTTCTCTCTTTTCCTCCCAATAATACTGCCAACCTATATTTTAACATTAGTTAATTGACCGCGCGGTTAGAAATTTCATTTTGTAATTTAATTGATCTAAAAAGTTTAATACAAAATTTAAAGTATTTAATCTTAAAAAAATATTAATAAGATGAAAAATTAAATGTATAAGGAAAAAATACATATGCAAAAAAAAAAAAAAAAAACAAATTCTAAACAAAAAATTCCTATTGGGAAGGGAAGCTACCTGTTATTTCATTGAGAGAAAAAAATATGCGGTATAAGTCTTCTCGCTCTTCCTTCATGTTTAAACACTATTAAAAAATATTGTTATCAATCTTGTAATAAGATTATGCAAACAAACCAGCTAAACTCTCTTTACCTAATATCTTAGAATATAATGATTTTATTAACGCATGAACGGATAATCAGTAAAATGAACACATCATTTATACATTTTCATATTACTAAAAGTCTATATTTAAACTAAAGTTTCTATTTTATTCTCACTTTGTAAAATAGTAATATAAGAGGTAAAATCAAAATATTCTTGATGCATTTAGGTAACCTTCTTAGGTCAAAAGGTTCTTCCTTAATCGTCAATTTCTTGCTCATACACGCGCACAATCTGAGCGATTTCTCTTCCATGTCATTAATTAATCACTGAATCCTTCTCTTTCAAAGCATAGACGTAAGGAGGAAGAAAATCTGAGCTTTTAAAACCCTTGACGCATCCTTGTCCCTTGCACTGTATTGTTTGGTTAGGTAGTATACATGTTGATCTCTAAACCAAAAAATGTTCTTTTAGCAAATTATAGGTGCGGTAATAGCAAAGGTAAAGTTGTTATATTGTAGATTTTTAACATTACAAATAAATAAATAAATTATTACAAAAAGATTAAAATAAGAGAGGTAGGCGTAATATTATGAATCACATGAAAGGTTAGTGTTATGAAGTAAAGCATGGAGGCGGGTTTTTGAAATTATCCCTAACTAATATATAGAATATTACAAAAAGGCATCATATATAACATCTCCTCAAGTATCTAGAAAAGTAAATTTGTTTAGTAAACCAAAAAAAAAAAAATCTTAAAAGATAGCATCACAACCTTTCCTCAACAATATAGTGATACCAAAATGATACTAAAATAACGACATAGTAATACCAATTTAAGAATTTCATAAATTTAATTTATGAAATGATATTTTTGAAATAGTCTAATCTTAAAATTACCAAACAATAAGTTTTGTAAAAATAAGAACATCTTTAAGTTTTTAAGCAGAAAATGATGTAAGCATACAAGTTTATATCATTATCATAAATGTACTTTCGAAACTTAAATTTTCAATAACTGAAAAAAGCAAATCAAACCATAACTTTAACCGAAATAGATAAAAAGTGATCACGATGACACAACAAAAATCAAAAGCAAAACTGTCAAAAGCATTCAAAGGTATTTTTTTTCCTTCACAATAATCAAATTACAAACAAAAATTAAACAAAGTTTGTTGATATGCCTAAACATCCAAAAGATAGTAAATCAGCAAAATTGCGCAAATCTCAGTACCTAAATTAATGAAGGGTTTTTTTAAAAAAGTTTCTTGGTATTTTGGAAAATGATGGATGAATTAGTGAATATAAATAAACCTGACAATGATAGGCAAAATTATAGTGAATAAAGTAACACCGATGAAACATCTTTCTCCAAAATCAAAGCAAACTTTAAAATATTTCTAAAAGATAATCAAATATTTATCAATTATTTCTCCATAACAATGTTTCATTATTGCAAAACTAAGTCAATCATCATACATCAAATCTTCAAATTTAGTGAATTAAAATAACAACAGTAAATATTTTAAGTTCTTAGGAAATACTATTAATCTCAAAGGGAAAAATGGATTATTGCTATTAAAAAAATTGACTTTGAATATCGTAAGATTGTCATTTTCATAAGGTGAATAATTTTTCACACCTGGCATAAGAAAATGGAATTATGGACTGACATGGGTAACAAAAAGTGAGATGACAATGATAATTTATCAAGATAAGGATGTAGAATTTTGCAGATGTAGAATTTTGCAACTTGTGTATAATATTGTAACTAACCTTTTAAGTACGTTTTGCTCTCTGTATCGTCATCTTTTTCGTATCGAATTTTCGATGAGCCTTTTAATTTGTTGGGGAGAAGTTTTGTAACTGAAAGTTGATCTTAGTAGGAAAAGTGAATTAATGTGGAACTGTAACTGAAATTTTCAATGAGAACAAATTTTAACCAAAGCCCACTGCTGTGGGTAACCAGACGGATCGTTTGCTGAAGAGGTCCAACGGTTCGGCCTGCTTTTTTTTTTTTTTTTTTTTTTTTTTTTTTTTTTTTTTAAGGAAACAATAGGTAATTAATAGAAAAATGTGAGAAAAAGGCAAAAAAAAAAAAAAAAAAAAAAAAAAAGAGAAAAAGATAAATACCAATTCTGATATGTAAGAGCCCCACATCACCAGGGCTATATCCTGCAATTATATAGATATATAGATAAAGATGTTATGATATATAATTATCTTGAAGGTTATAAATCTCATTTTTAACCGCTTATGATATTCAACCCATACATAGGAGTGTATAAACTCGTTCATGTTTTAAAAGTACTTTATTCAAATCTTAAAATGGGAAAGGAGGAGTAATTTACTACTGGTTGTTCTGGAAGAAGAAAAAAAGAATAGGAAAAAGATATATAAACACCTTAGCTTATTTGTATTGGAGTTGCAAACCGTATTACCTATTGCTGTTTGTATTTGGAGTCCTTGTTAATATTGGTTTGGGAACTGGCAAAAACCTATTATAAATATTCTGTACGTATACCGTCCACTTTGAAACCCCGTTTTCCTTCATCTAATCTCTGACCTCTTGGGAAGCAAAATTAGCCATTCAAAAATATACCAAAGAAATCACATATGGATAAAATCATGAAGAAGAATGAGTACTACTCAGAAAATTCCTTGACAAACTCGTGCCTTCCAGATGAAATTATATTCGATATCTTGAGCTAGGTGCCACTTAAGCATCTTCACGGATTCAAATTTGTTAATCGCAGGCTTTGGAATGCCCTCCTTCTACACCCTGATTTTAGGTTGCTTCGCCTGAGGAATTCCTCTCAGGATTTTGCGGAATTTGAGGTAACCTACCACCAAGAAGATTATTCATTCGCTGTAAGATCATCGAGTAGACAGGACTTATATCTGATGCAATCATCAACTAGAGCGACATACCGCATATACAGCCAGATATTGTTCCAATATATTGAAATCCCCAGTCCACAAAGTCCTAGTTTGTGCATCGCCTTGGACTTTGTTCTGTCTGTCCAAGCTGTCAAGGTGATCTCCGTTCATGAAGATCATCATTCACAGCTTGCTTATGAAATTCTTCATGTTGGGTTTGTTGGAAATACTTATTGTTGGCGAGCTGTTGACGCTGACTTGCAAAGCGGTGATCAGTGTTGAAATTGGAAGAGGAAGAAAATTCAGGTTTTCTTTGGGAGGGGCATCAGTCGCTTATTGCATTTCCCAGGATGATGATGATGTTGATATAGAAGTTGATACTTTGGATATGGAGAATGACAGCTATATTGGTCATACTACTTTCCCTAAAGGGTTTCTGAGCACAACTACTCCTTAGATTGGAATGGTCGACTCTCATTTGCTGAAATAGTAAAGGATGAGCTACATGTATTGGTTCTAGAAGATCACAGAAACCTGAAATGGGCTGAAACCAAACGAATCATTAGGCTCATGCCATCATTCTTGCAACGGGTTAGTGTAACGGATAGAGTCGTCTGTGCTCACAAGTCTAATTTGTTCTTTGTTCGAAAAGACAAGGTATACAAGACATCTCATCTCTGTGAGTATGACATCCATACTGGAAAGTTAAAAACTAGCCCGCTCGACTTCGGTGAAGATGGCGTCGCAATTAGGATCACGACTCTTCTTGCATTGTCTAGCATGAATAGATAAGATTGGAATCCATTGTCTTGCATTAATATCCTCAACTTTTCTTTTAACTGACTACTTATGATTCAAACCCACTTGTCCCTGGTTTTAACTACTTAATTTGAATATCGTTTTATTTTTTTCTTTAACTACTGTGTTGAGTATACACTCGTTAAATACTCGTATGTTACATGCTAGCTTGTTTTGCTACTGCTGTATGGTACAATTGTACATCCTGCATTTTTTTACTATTCTTTGGAGGATGCTGATCCTAACAAGAAGTCGTTACGTTTGAGGCTTCAGAAACTTTTCCCACATTCTGGCTGGTTATAAGTACGAAATAATCGAAGGGCCAAAATGATGTTGGATTGTTCAATTTAAAAAAGAAAAAGAAAAATTGATTTGTCCACTTAACTGATCTGCAACGTTTTGTGAAAGTATACTGCGGCTCTGACAGATAGGATTTTGATAAATTTAAGATAGAATCGGCAGATGAGTTGGAATAATGACTGCAATCAACAAATTTGAACATTGGAAAATGTTATACTGCGCTGATATTATTATTACCGGTCGTCGGAAGTTGATAGGAGGCATATATTCAAAGTGCAGCTTTTTCCGTTAGCTTTCAAAATCCCTGAATTATGACATACCCCTTTATCATATAAATCGGCATACCACCATTTTTCTTAATTTTATAGATGTGGTATCAAATTTCGCGATAAACATGAACACATCTCAACATATTGACAAATACGAGCAACAATTTATTAATCTGGTAAACAACCGACGTATTCAACACACCTCACCTCAAATAAGAATCTCTGTGTTATGGACAACTAAAATGACTTATGTTACATACGGTCAGTAAGTTCAGGGTTAGCTTAAGTTGAAAGGCGGAACAAGGGAGCTGTCCAACTTTAGCCATACAAGTTATCAGCGGACAGAATGCACTATATATCATAAAAAATATATCTGGGTCATCTATGCAGTTCTATATACACAATAATTTAAGATAAAGATTATTATCAGAATTTTAAAGAACAAGCCCCTGTACAAATTTGAATACAACTAACTTACACGAGTATTATATCTCTGTTCTCAGGCTGGTCTGGTGCCAGGCATCTGGCAGTCTCAATGACTTGCGTCTCCAAACAGCCTCTTCCCATGTTCCACTGGTGAAGTCTCGATCCAACTGAAAAATGACCAAATACCGTGAGCCTTGAACGAACAACTCTTCATGTTCTTTTCCTTAGATGGACCCTGCTTGCAGTTTAGATGCCAACCTCACTTGCTTATTTGCATCATTATTATCACAATGATGCTGCCGTCTGTACGTGAACATGGCCTGCCATAGCTCAGATATCTCTATCAATCATTTTCTCAAAATACCAATCAACAGCAGCTCCAGGAGGACAGCGCACAAAGTTTCCCTTCTGGCTCAATTTAGTTGGTGGCTAACTAATCTGCCAAGGGAACCGGCTGGCCACCATGTAGGGCTCACTTGAAGCCTAAATGGCGCCAATGGGGTGAACAACGAACATGTCACTTAGCGCCAAGGTAATCATAGCACGTCATAATGTCTCCAACCACTGACACTTATAAATACTTGAATTTGACAGAGGCATGGCATTTCATAATATACGTCTACACTAGCTCAGATTGGTGCCTTCCTGGGGTATTTAATCCCCTCCTCCTTTCAGGTTCACAGCTAGTCTAATTCGAAGCCCTACCACTGAAAAACATGACACTTTCTGCTGCATCCAAAATAGGAGATTCAAGAATATCTGTTCTGACATCGGCAATAAGTTCCCATTGCAAAAACCTCAAAGGCACATCATCAGTATAATATCTGCCATAAACCTCCGTTCCCAACTGAAACTGATTGAGCTGTGATATGATGTTACAGCAAGAGCAGTGAAAGCCAACAAGGTCTTTGTCGCTCCATTTAACATTGTCCCCTTGTCTGGAAAATCAATAACCTACAACGGTAGCATAATAACAGGCACCAAGGAGGAGTGACATTTTCAAGGTAATGCAATAATAATTTCTCATGCTCTTCAAGCAAGATCATCTTCTTCAATGCGTTGCAAAAGCTCCTCGTACACTTTCAAGGATTTGGCAGTAAACCTTTCCATGGCCTCAAAAATATGTCTCAGACCAGCCTGCAGACTACTATTTTTGCTTGTGTCACTCTGGTAAACGACATGCCTATTTAATGAGAGACCACTTTCATCCCCAGAAACAAGTACTATTCTTTTTCCCAGTGCATGAATCCCCTTTTGTATCTTCTGGTCCTCCCTCTCCAGGTTCTTCACTTTTCTCTCCATACCCTTGTGTACCATCATCCTTTGCCGCATTTCATGTTTATCTCGCTCCCAGAGCTGAAGGACATTCGATGCAAAATCTCGCATGCAGTCAATAACCTCTTTCTCAGAAACTCCTTCAATGGTTTGTGACCATTGATTACAAATGACAAAAATTGGGGGAGCACCAATCCTGCCCGGAGAAAAGGGAACTCTTCCATCAGCTGTTTCTTCAGGCACATAGAGAAGACATTTCATTAGCCAAGTGTTTAATGCTCTCACATAGCCCTTCTGTGCATTCACCCAGCAAGAGAATCTCAAAGTCCAGTTCAAAAGCTCCTGTTCAAGGTGCAGAGTCGCTTCAAGATGAGCATCACTCAAGTGTTTGTGAGATGCAATGGCATCTAATCTTTTGGCTTCTCCAATAGCCTGGCATTGGTTATGATGACACTCAAGCATGCCTTTCCACATTTTACTTAACCTACATAGAATCCACATAAGAGAAACTTACATTAGATAACTATTTGGCCAAGAAAGAGATAAAAGTTCAGCGGCAAAATCTGAAACCGATCCAACAGTACTAGGACTAGGCATTATATATCAAGATAAATCCCACAAAGCATCCCATAGGATCCAGATGTCTGATTCAGCTTTGCGAAAGCAAGAATCCCCTTCAGGAGTATCACAAGAAGCTATACATTTACATCCACCCTTGACTTTCCAATAAAGACAAACTACAATGTACACTTGAGAGGGCTGAATATGTAGGTCATAGCTTCCACATCCTAATAAACAAGCCAATTTTTTAACAAAGTGAGTTATAATACTTTCATTAAAGCTGGGAGCACAAAAAACCTCGCCTATACAAGTGGTATACCGAAAAGTAGACGACATACAAAGATACACGATTCTCTATGAAAGACACCCAATCTTCTATACCAATTGGAACCATGTGTGCACCAAAAGAAACTAGGATTAAAAGGTTGTTTCTCAGATCTACAGAAACATTCTCTAACACCTCAAAACTAGGAACAAACAAGCCAATTTGAATTGCATGGCGAACAGTTTTAGGCATTACCATGCGCTCATGAAAAAGTTTTAAGCAGTTACCCAGGTGGCACACTAAATACAAAAAGTACTTGACGAACACATCACAAGAAATTTCTAAAAGCCCAACGAAAGGGTACATTAAACGAGAACCATCGCATTGGGATCCAAATCAATTTCTTGAAATCATTCAGGGAGATCAATATACAAGACTTTAGATGGTGCGGCAGCTTGGGGGCATACAATGATGACATTACAATATCCTTGCAATAAAAATCAGAAACAGTAATCAAAATGTGGCAAACCAACACTTCTTCTCTTCATCTAGTGCGTTTATAAAATCTAATGATAGGCAAACCAGACAGAGAGTTCTTTAATATCTCATTAAAAAGAAGGTATCCATTTCATCCAGAAGACTCAGAAAAAAGACATACCCCTGAATAAGTACATTCAGTTGCGGCCATAACTCTTCATCCCTCATCTTGTTTATCTTCTCAGAGATCTTATCAACAACCTGAATCGCAATTCTAATATTTGTGGAGAGACTTCTAACCAATTGCCTTGTCATGTCAATCTTGTGAGCCTCAGCACCCTTTTGATCTAATCGCTTCAGCTTTTCAGATTTCCTTTCATGAAGCACCCTTATCTTCTCCTCAGACTGCAAAACAGCCACCATAAGCAAGGGAAAGCATTATATCACAGGAAACACACTGTCATTACTAATTCCGTTATGTTCAACGCAATATGAATTACAACTAGCACTACAGCTACCTTTGTCTCAAGGGTATGGTGTGATTGAAGGGAGATATTTTTACATTCCAATAGTAAGAAAGGGGATAAAAACTCAAAGGACTAATTTTAGGCCTGACGAAAGTGAAACGCAAGGTTATCCATGACAAACCAAAGGGGGGCATATTAGGTGGCTGCTATAAGAGAAGTAAAGTTCCCAGAAAGAGGAAATACAAGCAACACTAGCCACAGAAGTTTGCAGACAATTTCTGTTAGAGTGAGACAAACATGACAACAGATGAAGATACAACATTAGCAAATAACATTAGAATGATAACAAGTTCAGATTTATTGCACTTGCATCTCTGGATTATCACAGATTTTTTGATAACAAGCTTCTAATTCACCGAATGCCAATTATCAATAAGCCACTTGCAAGACACACCAAGAGATGCAATGAGACCAGTAAATACTGCCCTCCATTAGAAAAAGAAGTCTAAAGCATGTTTATAGCAAACAATGGGAAAAAAAATAGTCTACCTACAAAACGAAACAATACCTTAACCTCCTGATACAGTTTCTTCTCCCAGAGGTACAGCTTGTTTAACGTTGAAGAAAGGTTCTTGTACCTTGAACTAACATCTCCTTCCACATCTGAAGCAGCAGGATCAGCTATCTGAATCTCAGCACTCTTTGACGTAGAAGGTTGTGATGACACCACGGATAATGAAGGGGTAATCGCATGCAACATCTTGGAAGAAACTGTTTCCACGAATTACCAAGAAATGGAAGTTAAAAATCAACTGAAACGGCCTCAAATCCATTTACTAACTCTTTTTTTTTTTTTTTTTTTTTGAGAATGGTGAATCAAACTACTAACATGTCCAGTATACTATGCAACAGCAAGACTTAGACTGTATTCAGAAACAATCCCCTATTGTCATCCACAAACCTCTCGAGCATAATGATGAATAGCAAAAAAAATCATAACTTGATGTCACAATGAAGTACATAGATATGTGGAAGGCATAAAAACTAAAACTGAGATCACAATTAAGTACCTAGATATGAGGGAAAAAACCAGTATCATAAAAATAAAGTTAAAAAAAAGGCTAAAACTTGATATCACTAACTAACTATCAAGTACCTATATATGTGGAAGGCATAAAAACCAAAACTGGAAATGACTAACCATCAAGTACCTTGATATGTGGCATGCTTACGATTGTGAGGAACCTTTCCAACCTCGAGCACCTTAGCAAGCTCATTTCCATATTCAGAAGCTCGCTCAAATTGAACCTGAATCTCTTTCACAACATCAGAATCGTCCTTAAATGCACGAACTTTGAACCCACCGCCAACATTTGACTTCCCTTCCTCATCTACCACTTTCTTATCCACAACGTGCACCTCATACTCCACGTCCTGCTCATTCTCCATCGACGCAACACTTGGCCTCCCACGATATATCGCCTCCGAATCACTTTCCTTCTCTCTCTCCTCCTCTACCAAGTGGCCTTCATTCTCGCCTTCGACAAACTTCTGATGCCCGTGAACTTCCTTAACAACCTCATGCTCGAAATCCTCCTCTTCTAAATCAGGAATACCTTCTTCTTTCCTCACTTCCCTCAAATCTCGATTGGGCGTATACGGTGTAACGTAATTAGTACTCTCAAGAGTCTCGAATGGATTCAGAAAATCCCAAGGTGAATTCCTCGGTGGAGATGGTGGTGGCGGCGGCGGTTTCGACGTCGACGGCCCGGCTCCAGACGGCGGCGCTGGCGGAGATGAAACACCGTATGGCCCACCACCGTAATTGGGATAAACCGGATAATTGTTGTAGGAATTAGGGTTAGGGTTGTTATTAGTATTATTGGGATAAGGAGAAGGGTAATATGAAGAAGAAGAAGAAGAAGCTTCACCCATACGAACAGTCGCTGGACTTATTGGTCGTTGTTGATAAGTCACCGACGGCGTCGCTTGTTTCCTCATGTAATTCATATGCATATACCCACTCGAACCAGCTTGATATGGTGCTCCGAACCCAGCACCACCACCCGACCCGACTGGATAAGGTGCTCCGTACCCACCACCCGACTCGACTTGATATGGTGGCCCGAACCCACCACCAACACCCGACTCGACTTGATACGGTGCCCCGAAACCACCAGCTTGATATGGTGGTCCGAACCCCCCACCACCACTACCCGACCCAGCTTGATATGGTGCTCCGTATCCACCAACTTCATATGGTGGAGCACCGAAAGGTAGGGTTTCATGATCAGCATAAGTGAACTGGTTACCATACAGATTATTATTATTACCATGAGTAGGGGTTCGGGTTTCAGTATGATGATGTAAAGATTCTGAACCGGAATCATCATCTGAACCGGATTCAGAGTGGAAGTGAAGGTGTGAACCGGAACTGGAGTGAGAATCGTGACGTTGGTGAATAACAGCAGCCGGTTTTTTACCGGAAGGTTGTGGAAGGTCAGGTTTCCGATTGAGAATCGGAGAAAGAGGAGAAACGGGTGAAGGTGAAGATTCGGGTTCAAGTTGATGTTGGAAAAAGCGGTGAAGTGAACCGCCAACGGATTTTAAAGAGTGAAGATAAGCTATGTGGGCTTCAGCAAAAGCGTAACGGTGGTGAATAGCTTGGTCTAAAAAGGAGCAACGTTCACGGCAGAGTAACACCGCCGGTAAGTCTTCATGTTTAGAGGTTGCACACCCCATAATAATAATTTTAATACTTCAATTGGGGAAAATAAGAAAAGGGGAAACAAGGCATGGTGATGATGGTATAGTATAGTGAGAGAGAATTATTAGTGGAGAAAACAGAGAGCGATGGATCAACGAATGAAGGGTAAAGAGAAAGAACAAGAATGACAAAAATGGTCCCTTATCTTTGAGTTTAGGTTCAAATGTATGCATTCAACAGTTTTGGTCATTTAAGTTTGTCCAAAGTTGACGGCTTTATGTCAAGTATTCACCAAACTCTCTATCTCTCATATTTGATGAGAACTATGAAAATAAAGAGAAATTTAGCAGAAACTCACATTTATAAGTATAATTTTTGTAATTTCTGCTATTTTTATTTCATTTCTAAAGTCTAGTGCATGCTATTCTTTATATCTTTTTAATGTTTAGTGTACATTTCTGTGTTCCATATCTTAGGATTTGATGGGATTGTCTTGGTATTATGGTTAAATCTTTTTCTTTTCACTATTTCCGTCAAATGTAACAAATATAAATTATTAGATATTAGACAAAGACTAAAAAGTGTTAACTTTTGGTATCAAAATTGACCAGTGCATACTTAATAGGCTATTTTGACCTACCCTCAAACATAAGGGACCCTTTTTATCATTTTCTCGAACAAGAAGCATCAACCATCCACCTCCAAGTGCTGGAGGGACAAGGATGGAATCTTTGCCAGCAGAGATTTCGTCCGTTTATTAGGCCAGATAATATAAGAGAAACAAAGAGCAAATGGTTGCTCCGATGAAGCTTGGTGAATGTGAAAGTGCTTTTTCCTTTTTCAACAATTAGAGAGAGATGAATAATGTATTTCTGCTTATGAATTTCCTTTTCAACATGTCACTTATTGAATTTCCAAATTGGTACTCTTTACTGTAGGTGATTAAACGTCATTTAGCATGCACTTTGATTTGTTAACCTACCCCAGTTAAAAGTAGTAGCTTATTAACTAAACGACATTTCTGTCACATAATAGGTTAGAGATTAGACCAAATAAAACGTACGAGGTGTAAATTGGATTGGGATTGAAATAGAGAAAAAATGAGAAGCGTCGGTGCAAGATTGCAAATAATTTGAACACGTGTTGATTTTAAAGTTTGAACACGTGTATAAGAATAATAAAATTTTAGAGCAAATTGAAAGGAAATGAGCATATAAAATGAAACGGAGCAAATAACATTTAAATGTATTTTACTGAGTTTACAAAGTTGTTGCTAGAGAAATAATTCAAATGTACAGTCAAACATTTCTATAGTGACAGCGTTTGTCCAAAAATTTCATAACTGTTATAGTCATGTACTGTTATATATTTATACTGGCATTCGATATTTAGATTTCATTTAGGTGTTATAAACAGAAGTATACAAACATTTAACTTTTTGTACTTTTTATGTTGTAAACGAAAACAATATACTTGTGAATTTTTAAATCTCAATTGATTTTCATATATCATTAATTAAAAACTTAAAAGATAAATTACAAATAAATTCATAACTAGTTGTACCACTCTGATAAAGAATAAAAATCTATGGAACATATGCATTTAAAATTATTGAGGATTTAAATATTTCAAGTTTGACGTAGAACTCTACAATTGTAGATTGTTTAGTAAATTCCACTATCTTAGTGATAATATAACGCTTGAATTGACGAAGAGTTTTGTCCAAACTTTCAGCAAAAGGGAATTCAATAGCTTTCACCTGAAGATGGTCTAAGAGCTTAACAGTTGACTCTTTAAGAGCTTAATAGTTGTCTAAGAGCTTAACAGAAATATTTTAACGTTTATTTTTATACATAATATATTTCTAACACAATATTTGAGTATGGCTGTTATAGAAATGTAATTTTACAAAGAGTGTATCGCTATAATGAATGTTATTGCTGTTATAGAGAAGTAAAATATAACATGAAAAATTGATTCCGGAGAAAATCAGGCTATTATAGTTAAA
Source organism: Lycium ferocissimum (assembly GCF_029784015.1). Lineage (NCBI taxonomy): Eukaryota > Viridiplantae > Streptophyta > Magnoliopsida > Solanales > Solanaceae > Lycium > Lycium ferocissimum. The sequence continues at coordinate 42,994,775 of NC_081348.1, forward strand.
TGTTATAACGAATGGCAGTTATAGAGAGGGTTGATTGTAGAAGGTGGATTGTTGTGGAAAAGTATAGGTGTATTCTTAATAATGTGAAGATAGAATTTTGAGTTTGTGAATTTTAGATTTTGAGAAATTGCAGCTTACTGAGTTTTGATAAATTGTTTATATACATAAAATAAAATAATAAGAGGATTGTTAATAATTAAATACATAATTTAAGGCAAAAGTACTGAATTTTGTCCATCAACGATAAAGTTATTGGTGGGTTGTTGTGGATATACCATCGGATTAATCAATTCCGATACCATAGATTCATAGCTATCAAAAAGTTAAAAAAGTGTAGGTGTATATGTGGAAGTGGGAGGTTGTAGTTGTTTTTTATTCCTCTTGCCAGATTGGACTAGTCTTACATCTGATTTAGTTTGGCAGTCTTATTTCTAGTTTATTTTGGTCAAAACTCTACTACTAGTCTATTGCGGTTGGCACTTTCTTGAAAGAAAATGCATTTGAAGACGTCTTCCTTACTTTAGAAAAAATAACCAAAATAAACGTTTTAAAAGTATGTTGGTAAACTACAGGCAATAGAACATTCTTGTTTACAAGAATTACCATAACATGTACCAAACACGAAGATAAGTCCAAGTCAATCTAATCAGGAGACTAATTCCATATATCAAATGACCCCTATGTCCATTAAATCGATATTTTTTAAGCTTCATGACTAAGATAGCATGAGAATATGAAGAAAAAAAAAAAAGAAATTGTCTAAAATTAGATGTCTTTTACCGTTTTAAGTGTCGTCACTTAATATAAAATTTAGATGTCTTTTACTTGGAAAAAAAAATAGATGTCTTAATTTGTATAATGACATATAGTGATTGACCATTGTCTTTATTGGTATATATTCATTCTAGTTTGCACGACCGTATTTGCTGTTTTTTTTTTTTCGTCATCAAGCACGTCTTCCACCTACTCACGTAAGAACTGAAAATTGTTAAATAGGTCTTCGCATATTAATTAAGTATTACTATTGCAAATTTGCAAGTGCTTTATTCTCATCAAAAAGTAGTAATTGTGTTTGGCATGAAGAATATAGTATTATTTTATTCAAAAATTATGTGTAGCTATCGAATAGCATTTTAAGGATCAAACAAGGGGGATAGTCCCTTAGCTACTTATGGGCGAAAAATGTCTTCTTTTTTTTTTTTTTTTTTTTTTTTTTTTAACAAAAATCTCAACTCTTACTTTATATTTCTTGATCCAACCAACATATAGACATTAATATAATCTTTAACACTCAAAAACTTCATCAAATTTTCAATGTAAAACACAATCCTATAGTTGATGATTATATATCTTTAATAAATACTTATTTATAACGTATTTTCTACAAATCAATCAAACAGTGAAAATAGTACTCTCGTGGGGAACCAATTTGATGCTCAAGGATGATTTCACCAAGTTTGAAGTTTGAGGACCAAATCAAAATCTTTGGAAACTTTTTGGACTAAATCTGCAATTATTTCTTAAATTGAATATGCATGAATGACCGAGCAATGATTGGATTAAAAGTGACAGTGAAATGCTATAAAGTAGTTTCTTTATTTCAGGACTCATCAGTCAACACTCATTTCCTCATCCAAAAACATCTCCACAATCACTGCACCACAACTGTTATACCATTTTCTTTTTGCCATTTTATGGCATTGATGCCAAACCTGACCCCTTTTTCAGTCTTTATACTTTCTGCTGTCCCAAAAAGAAAATTACTAATTGTAACTAAATTTGTAGCAGAACATGAATTTGCCGTGAGCAAGGGCAGTTTTCGTATGCAGTCGCCAATTATATTATTTCCCATAATTCAAGAATAAATATTAAAAAAAAAAAAAAATCTTGTAAAGACATATGAGTTGAAGAGTTTTTGTCTTAGTCATAAGGGAAAATCTAATTCATTTTTATATAAGGGAAAATCTATTCATGTTTATAACGTAAATCTGACCTCAACTGTTGATGATGGCAGTTTTAGACCATTTCAGGAAGTTCAAGAATAAATTTGACTGTTTTCCCTAAGTTCTATATACATTGACATGTTTAACACAATTATCATGATTTCACTGACTTTACTTGTCTTCTTTACCAAGCTATCAAATTTGTAAAATAGATGTCTAACGGCACTTACCTCTAATAAATGATTGTTAATAGAGTTACAATTACTCAATTCAAAAGAAGAAAAAAGAAGCCGTACTCTGCTCTAACAGTAAAGAGTTTTAATAAGATATTGATGATCTCAGTAATTACTTTCATAAATGACCTTTCATTTAAGTTTCAATTCAGTAACGCAAAATCCACAAACTTATCAGGTTTATTAGGCGATCAAATATGGAAAAAGATTTGACTAAAGAAAGCGATTCCCCTCAGTAAAAGATTTCTCTCCTTTAGTTTATGTGATACTTTTCTTTAGTCTTCAAAAAATAATACAATATGTTTATGGTTAGAAATAATTTACCTTTAAACTATTCATTTTCTGTTAATGGCGTGATTTTATGATCACACAAATGTCATGCATTTAGCTTTTATAAAACAAGTAGGCAATGTCAAGGCAAATCATGGCCTGCAAACTGATTCTGTCATTATTTAAAAGACAAAAGAGTGATTTTGACAAAAATCACGAAAAAAAGAAGAAGCATAATTCTTAGATTAAAAATGTAGTGAATTATTCTCGTGCCTTTATCTGGTTAATATTGTATATAATTTGAGATTATTGAGAATTCATAAACTTCAAATTCTGAATCTGTCTATGTGTGAAAATGATTTATCCTTAATTTAATTTAATAGTATAAAAACTGAAAACTCATAATTTGTCCAGTCATTCAATGAATGGTTACACTTCTAAAGAGGGAAAACAGAAAAGGTGCTTTTGCCATAACTCTCTTCAATTTTCCAATCCTGTATGCTGCTAAGGCTGTGGAATGCCACAAAGGGGAAGTCGTTCATCTTACTTTTTCCTTTCATGCTTCAACAATAAAATGATATTGACGATGCGGGATAAGATTTGAAATTGGACCTATGGAGCGGTTCTAGAATTTTCACTCATGGGGTGCGAAAACAACAAAAGCTAAACATGAAATATAATGTTATCCCTCTGGATCGAACTTTGGACGCTGGAGGGAACTTTGAACACTCTGACCACTTGAGCTAACATTTTGGGTATGTTTAGGGTGTTCGAAGTTATATATGTACACAAACATAGAAAATCTACTCTATATACACAACGTAATTTTTTGCCGAGGGTGTTTGGGTGAACACTCTCCCATCCCCCTAAATCCGCCCCTGCCTACGGAGATATGCAACTTGAATTAATTTAGAATATATTACTAAAAGTAAAAGGATTTGATGTACATATAACATAATCTGGACTCATCCTACGAGAAGTATATCTGATACTTGGCTAAATACACACATGACCCCTTAAATTTGTTTTATTTTTAAATTTGTTTTATTTTTTTCATTTCGACACTTGAACTCAAGTTATACCTAGTGAACGTCGAAACTCAAGCCAAATTGTATCTATTAGGTACATATTGCTGACATGTTACATGTGTGAAGGATTGAAACTAGGGAAAATTTGGAGGAGACAGACATTTTTCTTTGAAATTTTTCTCATAGTTATTCACTTGTTTTGTCATGTCACAGCGTCTGAAAGTCGCGCACTTTCACTTGAGTTCAGGTGTCCAATAGGTCGAAGTGTCAATTCAAGTGTCTAAACTATATGACACTTCCTCCTAAGGCATGAACTGTTAATTATTATATAATTAAATCATATCGAGTTGATTTAGGAGTATAAATATTCCAGGAGGCGACCATCGGTCCACGGGGTCAAGGTCTTTTATTAGACATTTTGAATTGACTTAAGGGCTTAATTATAGTAGTAGTATACATTTCTTTGGTCAGGAAGGGCTTTGATTATATGGTCAGTCGTTCCATATGTGGAATGTACATATTTTGTCTTTTTGTTATTGAAGTATCATATTTTTATTTCAGGAAAACAAAGAAACATTTAAATGACAATATATTTAAAAAGGAAAAAACGAACTGATTCCCTCATAAGAAATTGCAAAGAACCGTCAACAATGTATATTTTTTTTTTCACTTTCATGTTTATATTAGAAGTTATGACCAGCACCAACTTTTTTAATCGTTGAATAAATCCAAATGAAGTTAATTTTTCTCATTGAATACAGACAGAAAGATACACTTTTTTCTGCCATTTTTTTATATCAATATGAAAATTATATCAGTCCCATATATAGAGCCAATAACAATAGTATGGTCAAAGGGCGGTAGTTTAAATTGGAAAAAAATGTAACTTTGACCATGAGAAAATAATAGTCAACGACTCCATATTTAGGATGCCAAATAACTAGAAATTTTCATACCACCCACAAGTTTTTTGTTTTACTTCTTTTTAATAAACACCTAATTTAGTCATTAAGTTGACGAACTTTAAAGTTGTAATGGGACGACTAGTTATATATACAACTCACGTACAATCCGATCGTTCGAATTAAGTGGTTTTAACTTCATTTTTCTTCTTTGTTAATTGTCTTTTTGTTTGCATTTTCACTTTGGTTTTTGTTTTCTTCTTTAATTTCACCAAATCACTAATCAACTTTAATCTATATAGGACGGAGGACTATATATCAAATTGGATTCTGCTTCTTCTTTTTATCTCGATTTTATACTTCTTCCTCGTTTTTTTTCTTTTTCCATTTAATTATCTCTAATAAATTTTTTCTATACAGGAGGGGTGTGGGTGGGGGGTTTTTTTTTTGGGGGGGGGGGGGGGGGGTGCTGACGGGGGGAGACGGACAGTATCTGTGCTCAAACTAAGATTTGATTTGATGGTCCTATCTATAGTGGCCAAAGGAAGCTTTAGTACTTTTAGTAGTTTCATAAACGAGTAGATAGTAGTAGTACATGATAATAGGTTGAAATGGCAGGCCAGTTCGAGCCCCAGCAGGGCCACTGGAGGCATTACAAACCGGCCGCGTCTCCAGGGCCCCGTGGAACTAATGGTGCCCGCCTTGAATACCCGGCGGGTACAGTCGGGTTCGCAAACACAAACCACGGCAAAAAAAAAAAAAAAAAAAAATAGAAATAATACAAAGATTTAACTAGGTTAGACCAGGCCTGCTTTATTAGTTAATAGAAATCAAAGGAGAAGAAACTCTAGAGCAAAACTACTACTAGTATAAAAGGCTAAGCGAGACTACCTACTAAACTTCTACCCTAATATGAGTCCTTCATAACCTCTTATCTAAGGTTATGTCCTCGGTAAGAGCGCTAGAACTGCGCTATGTCCTATCTAATCCCGAGTTCGGAACCAAAATAACCCCAAAAAAGACCTTTTGAACCAAAATACCCCAATAAAAAAAAAGGACAAAACTACCTTTAACGCAGTAATTTACTGCGTTAAAGGGCCCCCCTTTTTTTTTCTTTTTTTCTTTTGGTTAACTCGTCTTTGTTTACACTTTTTAACGTACTTTAGCCATAGATTAATCATGCTTGGGGACCCCGAAACTTCAATATTTTATATAGAACCCTACTTATTTTTGTGCAATTAATAAGGTAGGCTCAATACATCAAGGATAAGCAAAACTTCGGATTGCCGTTTTAGTGGTTGAAAAGTACTCGAATTCCATTTTTGTTTGTAGCCTTGGTGTCATTAGCTTTAAGTTCTTTATGTTTTAGGGTTTAGATTTAAGTGTGCTATTTTTTAGTCAAAATTGTAGCATTCATACCAATCTCAAAATAATTAAATTGCATCATTCATAACAATATGAATATACTTAAACTTGTTCATTAATAACAAACCCAAACTTTTAAAAACACAATCATCAAAGAAAAAAAAAACTTTTAAAAAATTCATCAATTCATGCCCTTGAGTTGATCATCAAAGTTGAAGTATGAGCATATAGCAACGAGGAACATCGTATTAACATTAAAATTAAAATAAACTTAGGCGAAGGGGATACCTTAGGCTTTTTCTAATGTCGCCAACCAACATACGAGCAATCAAATTGGTATCTAGATTGCAATGATCATCTGGGAGGTCACCCATATCACAAGTGTGCTTTGTGTAGAACTTTGAAATTGTCCACATCTTTTCAGCAGTCTCCTTACCACAGAGCATCCGTTGGCAACCTTGATATTTTCGCTTGCAGACCAATTGCCAAAGTTTTCGATTGGAATCATCAACTTTGAACTCCCTCATCCCCTGGATGCAATAAATCTTAACAGCCCTTTGCAATGACTTTTTCGAGTTGAAAATCATGCCTTTTTCAATATGAACCTTTTGTTTTACAAGATCCACTGGCTCTTTCCACAAACTTCGCCGAATATGATCATCATCCCTAGTAAAGACAAAGGCATCTGGGCGATCTTGAAGATAATCAAGATAGGGGGTCTCATCGGAAAGCCACTGAACCAGGGTCGACTCTTGCTGTTGAAATTAGCTTTGCGACTGAACCGGGGTCGACTCATTGCCGGCTCAAATCGGGTGCCGTGGAATTCCGCTTCTTCCCGTGTGTGACCGTTCATCATGTCTTGCAACAAGCTTTACTTGATATCGAGGATTAGTTCCAAATTCAACCTCATCCTCACTTTCTTCATCTTCACTTTCCTCCGCATTAGGTATTTCCTCACTATCACTCGATGATGTCACTTTATAATTCGGATAATCCTGATCATCCATAGGTCTTTGCCTATAATTTGGCGCAACCACCATATTCTCCCTACATAAGAAAGTAGAAAGTATTTTAACTACTACACATCAAATAATACTATTGATGTTAAAAAATAGACGTACCGACAAAAAAATTAACTGCACCGAAACTTGAAGAAGGACCATCGTTTTGAGTAGCTAGATAGGTTGAGGATGTTCCAACCTGATTCATCCATCCCGATTGAGAGGACTATCCGATATGATCCATATCAGGTGTATAACCCCTAAAAAATATAATCAACATCATTATTAGCATTCAAGTAATAAACATATGCTACTACACATAATAATAATAATGAATATTTACCACTGCCCATCAAATTGCTGACTTAAACTTTTCAGAGGCATTTGACTCGTCAAAATGCCTTCATAAGTACTCATGTCAAGGTAATTGTGTTCATAAGTAGGTTTTCCTTCAGTGAATTCAACCTGAGTTCTACACGGGGCTTCCCGACGAGGTCTATTTCGAGCTTCTCGAGGTGCTGTAGCCATGACTTCAAGTCGATTAGTAGGGACCTCTCTACGTACATTTCAAGGACGTTTAAAGTTATGCATTCCCTATAATCATAAGGCGCCTTCAAATAATCCGTCAAAGAAACATCGTCTTGAATGTACCACTGTCCATAACTAGTTACACTATGCAGCATAAATGATATTGGATATCTTCCAATTATATTTAAATCAAAATCACTCCTACTAACTTGTAGTCTATTATACAAGGCTTGGAGTAGTTTTGAGAATTTTAAGTTAAGTGGAAACTTAACATGGTATTTTGGGGGAGAATCATAACGCAAATTATTTTCCTCGAATATAATTTCTCCGTCCCAGAATAAAGAAACCCTAATTTTTGGAACGTCTTCCATTTTTTTACTAATTTAGGAGTACAAAATGTAAAAGTTGATGAAGCTTAGAATTTGTGTAAAAAATTGGATGAAACTTAGAAATTGTGTTTTTTCTTTCATACAAAATCTGTATTAATAAGGTTTGAATGCGTTTGAATATTCAACCAACGCATGCATGCAATTAGTGTGTCTTGCAGTGTTACGTCAAGTCAAATTAAGTACGGAGTGTTGCATAACGCATGAATTAACCGCGTTATGTCAGTGTATGCCAGAATAACGCAGTAAATTACTGTGTTATTCTGACATAACGCAGTAATTTACTGCGCTATTTGACTGCGCTGTGTTGTCACCCTCAGTTGTCATACAGAAAAGCGTCATAATTCGAATCCAAAATTTGCGATTCATGCCTAGCAAGTGTTATATAACGTAATTTGACGAATAACTATCAACTACACAAAATTGAGTTACTATGTCATTTTTTAACCAATTTGAAGATATTAGTCGTGTTATATCATTCTCTCCAGGAGACATATTCGACGCAATGGGTTGGGCATGGGAATTGGGTGAAGATTTTGAATACTCGAACAACCCGAACGAGAGATACAACCAATGTTACAATAATATGATGATAGACGAGTGAAATTGGTATGTTAGGGAGGCTGCAGCACTGGAACAAAACTTGAGGCCACTAGGGCTTAAATGCCCAAAAAGACGTGCTATGTCAATGCCTCGTGGCACTCCACAAGAGTTGAATTTTGCTCTTAACAGTTTTCACGAAAAGAACAATCAGATGAAAATACGTTTCCTTGGGGTAGAATATGGTCAACATAGTTACGTCAGATTCAGATCCAAGTGGGATTCGGACTGTGAGATGTCCGATGAATATGATTCCCCATGATATTATTAATAGTTGTACTGTATTAAATAAAATTGTTGGGGTGATCTCACAACCTATTGAGTTTGATTCCTATATAAAGAGCCTTTTGCTACTTATTATCTACTTAAAATTCAATACATTTTGGTACTTAGTATCTACTTAAAATTCAATATCAAATAGTCAAAATATAGATTGGTCGGTATTTTTCCACAGGATTCGAATAGCAGTGGTGATGACAACTCAAGTCTCCGGTGATTCCTCAACCGATAACAGTGAATTCGTGCTAGATGATTTCAAGCCCCACCTTTTAATAGAGTCTAATGACGATTTTCGCGAGCTGAAATATACAGATCCACGTGAATATTATTGTGGTTTACGTCGTAAACGGGCCTATCGGTACGCCGAATCACAACGTCTTGTTCGTGACTTGCAAAATCTCAATGCTTAAATCCCAAAAAGGTACTCAATAACCATGCCTCGAGTAGGTCCAAAAACTTGCGAGGCTGTCGTACAAAGGATTAGCAAAGAAAACAACATAATGCTAGCAAGACGTTGTAGATTTTACATGCTAAAGTTGGCCGAAGAACAAGCATCATCAACGGGTAGGGAATTAACATCTACAGAAAAAAGATATGTCTTAAGAAACCCAAAATATTGTTCGGAGGACGATATTGAGGACTTCTATTCTGATGATGATTAAGAATATTGTGTTTTTAGTTTTATGTTTAATTTATAATGATGCTGTTAATTTGAAGAATATTAGTATGTTTAGTTTTTCATCAACTCAAGGGCATGAATTGATGAATGTATTTTTAAGTTTTTTCTTTTTTTGATGATTGTATTTTTACTACTTTCGGTTTGTTATTAATGAACAAGTTTATGTATTTTCATATTATTATATCTTAAAGCTAATGACACCAAGTCTCCAAACAAAAATGGAATTCGAGCACTTTTCAACCACTAAAACGGCAATCCGAAGTTTCGCTTATCCTTGATGTAGTGAGCCTACCTTATTAATCGCACAAAAATAAGTAGAGTTCTGTATAAAATATTGAAGTTTCGGGGAAACACGATTAATCTATACAAAGACGTTAAAAAGTGAAAGAAAAAAAAGAGTTAGCCGAGAAGAAAAAGGCGGCCCTACTGTGTTAAAGGTAGTTTTGTCACCTTTTTTTTTTGGGAGGGGTGGGGGGGTGTTTTGGTTCAAAAGATCTTTTTTAGGGTCATTTTGGTTCCGGGCTCTCTAATCACCTCCCCCAATACTTTTTGGGCCTACCTCTACCTCTCCAAAAATCATCTATAGCCAACCTCTCACACCTCAGCACTGGGGCATTGGTGTCTCTCCTCTTCACATACCCAAATAAATTCAGTCTCGCTTTCCGCATCTTATCGTAGAATATAATAAATTTATACTGCGATTGTATGCATAATTTTATTCATTTAACAAAACACAAATTTCTAGCAAGCCTTACTTTTTGTGCATGCAATTAGGTGGAAGCTCAGTCGCTGCCAGCTGATAAATATGAAGTGACGGAACTGAACTTTAATTTGAAGAGATTTTGCGGTACTCATAGTTATCTTCGAGCAGTTCTTGCATACAAATAAGCAAGCAGTAGGCATTAGCCACGAGTACTTTTTTCTTTTATTTGCAATAAATAATAAGGACATGAAAGAAAGGAGATTGCCGGGGTCCTCCAGTGTACTACTAATTTGTACATTCGAATCCGTGCATCATGCATGTGATAGAGTAGTACCTTAGCATAGTATATATAATTTGTACGGTTATAAATATACTTTTTCTTTTGGCTTAATACATATGCGGCCTCCTAAATTTATCCCTTTTTTCTATTTTTTATTCAACTTGTTCATTGCTTTATTAAACCCCCGAACTCGCCTTCAAATGTGCGCTATCAAACACAATCCTATAAAGATATAAGTAAATCTAGTGCATCAAAAGACATCTCAACTTCTTGAAGAAAATTGCTACCGACTTGTTATTTAATTTAGGGCCTGTTAATTTTGGATGTGTAATTGCAGCAGCAAAAACTTCTATAATTGACTGCTTTTAATCTGTTTTTGATGTTTTTAAAGTACAAAGGGTTTTAGCTACGGTTTATTTGGGGCAGTTTGATGAAACTGCTGCTATATATTTAGTTCCCAGTAATTGGCACGGCGGTTCAATAATAGCCATAAAATTATGTGATTTTCCGGCGGTTTATTTTCATTTCCCAGCAGTTTTATTAATTATAATTTTTTCCGGCAGTTTATTTTGAGTTTGTGGCGGTTTGGCCTTTTAAAATAACGCGCTACAACTTAAATTACAACTTAATGTTCTGCACTTTCTTACACTTAATGGACCCCACAACTTAAATGCTCTATCACTTCTTCACCTAAAACTATATCACACTTCTTCACTTTCTCACGCAATACACAGCATATACCTCACTTCTTCACTTTCTCACACTTCTTCACCTGACGATTTCAACTTAAATGAAATCGTCAGCTTCTTCACTTTCCACACACTTCTAGATCTATCACTTTCTCTATCAATTTTTGTGACATTTCTACAGCTGACGATTCGAAAAGTTCTACAAATCTGAAATGTAAGTTTATTTCTGCGAAGTTTTAATCATTTTGAAATCAGTTTAGCTAAATAAATTGCAGTTTAGCTAAATTTCTGCAAAGTTCTCCAAATTTTGTGAAATCGGTAAATTGTTTCTCCAAATTTAGATTATTTTCCCTAATCTCTAGGGTTTTAAATCAGTTTAGCTTAATTAGGATCGATTCTTACTGCTAAATCAGTTTGCTAGGGTTTTAAATCGCTTAAATGATTATCTAGTGATTTTTCCAAATTTTAATGAAGTTTTTTGAAATCAGTTTAGCTAAATAAATTGCAGTTTAGCTAAATTTCTGCAAAGTTCTCCAAATTTTGTGAAATCGGTAAATTGTTTCTCCAAATTTAGATTATTTTCCCTAATCTCTAGGGTTTTAAATCAGTTTAGCTTAATTAGGATCGATTCTTACTGCTAAATCAGCTTGCTAGGGTTTTAAATCGCTTAAATGATTATCTAGTGATTTTTCCAAATTTTAATGAAGTTTTGTGTACTGATTTCACCAATTTGCTAAATCTGAAATGTAAGTTTTGAAAATGCATGAAGTAATCTGTTGATTTTTGCAGTAATTGTTGCTTCGATAGGCTGTGATTTTCCCCAAATTGTAAGTATATTGTTAATTTGCTAGTGTTATTTGAGTTCATTTTACATGTCTATTAGCTTGAGAATCTAAGTGCTCTTTTGTTAGTGTGTTTATTTTCTCTTCATTTTCATATTCTGTGTAAATTTAATGCAATCATGTTTTCTTGTTTGTCCTCCAAGTTCTTACTTGAATGATCACTTAAGGAAGTTGTATAAGCTTGATCGTTGCCGTGTCCATGATTCTCAAGTGTTGTGTGCACTTTTTTATAAATGACCTGAACATCCTTCTGTGTAGTTTCTTTTTTATTCTTCCATTGGAAAACATTGATTTAGGCAGAAAATTGTTGCAACCATTTACTGCTCCAAGTTCTTACTAACTGTTGAATAAAAATGGCTAGAGAAAGGAAATTGTTGAATAAAAATTGTTTTTACTAACTTTTATAAGTGATATTCTCTTATGCAAATTATGTGTTGCAACCAGTTACTGCAGTTATTAACCATAGGCTGGATATTCTGTGTTGCAACCAGTTACTGCAGACCTTTTCCCTTCATTTTAATTGCTTTAATTTTTTGGCTAATTCTGAAAAAATACAGTTGAGTCATCTTCATTGATGTGAGGGAGCTGTTCTTGATACTGTTTGAACCTTTGTCGATTTAGGATGGATAAGAGTTGGATACTGAAGCCTCGTACTACACTTGAGTATAAGAAAGGGCTACAAATATTTTTAGACTTTGCATTTTCTAATGTGTCATCTGATAATAGGATTAAGTGTCCTTGTTCTAGTTGTGGGTTTAGACTATATCAGACAAGAGCAGAGGTATTCGATCATCTGTTGTTCAGCCCTTTTCCGGCAGGTTACACTGTTTGGTTATTACATGGTGAGAAGGATGTAGGAGAAACTTCAGCCACTGGACATGAAAGTCAACATATTGAAGCTCGTGATAATCCAATGCAAGACATGGTTAATGATGTTTTCAATTTCTGTGGACAACCTATTGACCAAGAACATGCCACATCGCATGGATCAGAAACCGAAGGCGAAGATAACATGTTGCCTTTACCTGATGGTCCAAATGATAAAGTTAAAGAGTTTTATGAATTAATGAGGGATGGGGAACAAGAACTTTATCAGGGGTGTGTGAAGTACTCAAAGTTGTCTTTTCTAGTGAGACTTTATCACATTAAGTGCATGTGTGGGATGAGTGATAAAGCCATGACGATGATAATAGAGCTGTTGCATGATGCCTTTGAGAATGCAAAGATCCCCAAGTCATTCTATGAGGCCAAGAAAACTATTAAAAAACTTGGTCTTAGTTATAAGAAAATACATGCATGTCCAAATGATTGCATGTTATATAGGGGAGCAGATAAAGAAAGACAAGAATGCAAGCGATGTAGCACATCTAGATGGAAGGTTAATTCTAAGAAAAAAAATTCCAGTGATCTTGAAGCAAATAAAAAGAAGACACCGCAACCTGCAAAAGTTCTTCGTTATTTTCCTCTAATTCCACGACTGCAAAGGTTGTTCATGTCTAGTAAGACATCCACTGATATGAGATGGCATAGTGTTGATTGTCATAAGGATGGCTTATTGAGGCATCCAAGAGATGCTGAAGCATGGAAAAAGTTTGACTTCACATTTCCTGAATTTTCTCAAGATCCACGTAATGTCCGTCTTGCCTTAGCGAGTGATGGGTTCAATCCTTTTGGACATATGAGTGCTAATCATAGCATTTGGCCAGTGGTTCTAATTCCGTACAACACCCCTCCTTGGGTATGCATGAAACAGTCTAACTTCATTCTCTCAATGATAATTCCAGGTAAGAGAATGCCCGGGAATGATATTGATGTTTACTTACAACCTTTGATTGATGAATTGAAGGAGTTGTGGGATGGTGTTCAGACCTTTGATGCTTTGTCAACTGAAACTTTCAAAATGAGAGCAGCATTGATGTGGACAATTAGTGATTTTCCAGGATATGGTATTTTGTCTGGGTGGAGCACGTATGGTAAGTTTGCTTGTCCCATGTGTAATATCGATACCATACCCTGTCGACTTCAACATAGTAGAAAATGGTGCTTTATGGGCCATCGTCGGTTTCTAAATGCTGGTCACAAGTTTAGATTGGCCAAGGTCCGATTTGATGGTACGGTTGACAAACGAAATCCACCTGTACAATTATCAGGCTCAGACATTTTAAGACAAGTTGAGAATCTACATGTTTCCTTTGGAAAAATGCCAATAACTGAAGTTAATGGGAAAAAAAGAAGACGTGGGAAACAGAATATCCAAAGTGATTATCCACAGTGGAAAAAAAAGAGTATATTCTTTGAACTTCCGTATTGGGAGTTTAACTCATTGCGTCACAATCTTGATGTAATGCATATTGAGAAAAATGTGTGTGACAATGTGATAAATACTTTGCTCAATGAAACTGGAAAGTCAAAAGATCACGTTAATGCTCGAAAAGACCTACAATCAATGGGCATAAAATCTGATCTTTGGCCTGATGAGCATGGAGATTATCCCTCTGCTATTTTTACTATGACAAATGAACAGAAAGACATTTTTTTAAGGACTTTAATGAATGTGGTTGTTCCAGATGGTTACTCAAGCAATATCTCGAGATGCGTTGATGTGAAGCAACGAAGATTATTTGGGTTGAAAAGTCATGATTGCCATATTCTTATGCAGCAACTATTACCAATAGCGTTGAGGAACGCATTACATGGCTTAGTGTCTGCAGTTATAGCTGATCTTTCATCATTTTTTCGGCAGTTATGTTCTAAAGTGTTGAATCCCATGGACCTTGATAACCTCCAAAATCAAATCATTCTCACTTTGTGTCATTTAGAAATGATATTTCCTCCATCTTTCTTTACTGTCATGGTTCACTTAGTTGTTCATTTAGTTGATGAAGTGAGACGTGGTGGCCCGATACATTATCGATGGATGTATCCTATAGAAAGGTAACCTTGTTTTGCTAAGTTGTTTATCCACTTTGTTTAGCTATATAAGTTGCATTGTCTAAATCAGTAATTGTTTAATCACACAGGTTCTTGGGGCATTTGAAGTCTTTTGTACGTAACATGGCGCAACCTGAAGGATCAATTGCTGAAGGTTATTTGGCAGATGAAATTCTAACATTCTGCTCAAGATATTTTGAAGATGTCGAGACAAGAATGAATAGGCCGAGGCGTGTGGATGATAAACCTGATGATGTTGGATATCATGAAAAGGAAACTATGTTCCCAAAAATTGGCAAATCAGTAGCGGGTTCATATTTTAAGCTACCACCAATGCAGAAGCTACAAGCACATCGTCATGTGTTAATTAATTGTCCAGCAGTTGACCCATTTATCCAGTAAGTAAATTAAATGCAATCTAGTAGATTTTTGTGTGTGTGATTTTATCTAGCAGTAGCCAAGTAGTTGTGATTTTATCATAATTATATGCAAACTGTTTTCATTTCTCTCTGCTCTCTATTTTCTTATCACTGGCTCTTATAGCTACTGTTGCTGCTAACTGTTTTTCCTACCCGCTCATTACTGTTGCTTTGATTTGTGCTATTTAATTCACCGAAAATTAATCTAACCAACCAGCTAATTACAGAAGTGGGATTCCAATTGTACTCCATATTTTGTTAACTTATTTTCTACACAGGGAATTTAGGACAGAAACAAAGAGAAGGTTAAGGAGTCGAACTCGGTCGGAATCTACGATAGATAAAATTGTGCACAAAGAATTTGTTGACTGGTTTCAAAAGCGAGTAAGTGAAAGTTATGTCATTTTTGCTTCTTACTTTGGAGATTTAATCAATCATGAATTTATATGGCTCATTCTCAATGCCAGATTTTGAATGACGTCAACGAGCATTCCAGGGAACTTAGGTGGCTTGCAGTTGGACCACTTGAAGAAGCTAAGAGATTTACTTCATACAATGTCAATGGATTCAAATTTAGAACTCTATCACGAGA
The DNA here is from genome assembly GCF_029784015.1 of Lycium ferocissimum. Lineage (NCBI taxonomy): Eukaryota > Viridiplantae > Streptophyta > Magnoliopsida > Solanales > Solanaceae > Lycium > Lycium ferocissimum. Next base: position 43,010,445 of record NC_081348.1, read on the forward strand.
GCAGGGGCTGAAAACTCAAAACTGTGGAGTATTTGGTACATTTGATACTAGAAGTTATGCAAGCAACCGTGACAACAATATGGTAGTTGGAGGTGTTCCGTATTACGGAAAATTGGTGGACATAATCGAATTGAACTACAATGGTCAATTTACAGTTACATTGTTCAAGTGTCAATGGGCTAATACCACTACTGATAGAGGCATAAAAAAAGACGAGTTGGGATTTACGAGTGTTAATTTTTCCCATTTGATACATCTTGGTGATCGGGAAGAGCATGAGCCGTATATATTGGCATCACAGGCCCAACTTGTATATTACGTTGATGATGAAAAGGAAAAACAGTGGAGTGCTGTTGTTCATCTAAAACCAAGAGACTTGTATGACATGGGAGAAGAAACAGAAGAAGAGTCCATTTATGATGTCATTTCTTCTTCACAAGAAGATCTGGGTAGTCGGTTTCCTGATGGCGATCAAGATTTACGATTGACAAGGGATGAAAATAGAAGATGAAGATAAATATTATTTAGAAATATGACTACCAGATTTAAAAAGTTTTAAATGAACACTGCTTCATCCAAACTGTTTGTTGCACATTTAATTAGAGTTCGTCCACCTGTATAATAGGCTTCTGTCTTGACACTTGATGTTAATTTTGACTTCAATTTTCTCTATTAAAGTCTCTGCTTTTTAATTGGTTGTTGCTAAAATTATGTGTTACTAACTTTCTGCCTATATTTGCAGCAATGGCTAGGCCAAGAAGGTTCAAGGCTACACCACTTGATACAGAGATCACTTCTGCAAATTCTCATGAGGTTAGGTGTAAACGCTTTAAGGTTGCACCACCTGAAGCTGGTTCTGCATCACAAACTTGTACTGGAGCTCGTTCTGGTGCTTCGTCGTCTAATGGTAGTGATCATGTTAGCATGCCACCGACACATGGGCCTGAGTATGCTTCATCTGAATCTGATTCATCAGATGATGATGATGTCCCTCCTACTTCTAGTGAGACTACTGCAAGTAAGAAGAAGAGCTATTGGATTGTCAGTCTTATTGGTAAGCATCGTTACTACTCTTGTATTTTCGATTTGCTTGGCAACGATATTATTTAAAATATGACAATTTTTGTTCTAGATGAGGGTGGTACCATTACAGAAGGAAGACTGAAGGTGCGAGATATTTGGTCACTTCCTACGGGTAAAAGGATTATCATCCCGTGCAATGAGCTTGGCCAACCAATAGATGATGCAGGTGGTCTCTTGGGTGGCTTCATGGGAGATTTAGGGTCTGACTTTTCTAAATTTCCTATGTGTTACAAGTCATGGCGTAAGGTTCCAGCTAACTACAAGAATAGCGTATATGACGACATTATACAGGTGCACTATTATTATATTTTTTTCTGTTGAAATAACTATTTATTTCTCCTAAGATGGGGTATGTTTTCGGAAATTCCTGAAATATGGAATGTCTGAATATAAAATGATAAATTCCAGTAACTTGAATATGAAAACAGTTCAATTTCTTTCTAAGTTCAAGTAGTCATTACAAATACAGAGTTTATCTACTTGCATTGGTTACTGACTTTTTGGATTTTTGTGTTTGTTTATACTTGCACTAAGAGAATTGTTTAAAGCAAGATTGTCTTATGCAGAAGAAGATTCTTGTGGAGGATAGTCGATTAAGAGACTACATGATGAAGAGTATTGGAAAGACATGGAAAGATACTAGGTGTTCTCTCTATCATAGCTTTTATAAAGAGTCACGGACTTTTGAGGAAAATGTTGCAAGACGTCCCAGTGGAATTGATCTTGACCAGTGGACATGGTTTCTTCAATACCGCAAGGATAAGAAAACACAGGTAACATATTATTTGGTGGGTTCTTTAAGCTTCTTAGACACTTCTAAAACTGTCCTTCCCCTGCATTTAATGATGATGTTATGGGTTTAATTGTTTTCAAAGCTGGAAAAAAAAAAATCAACTATGGCTTTTATTAATTCTTGGTTAATACAAGTGCAGAAGATGTGCAAGCAGAATGCTGAAAATCGACGGAAGCAAACTTACACACACACTAATGGTTCAAAAAGCTTACCTAGGAGAAAAGCTGAAGAGGTTTGTCAATTAAAAAGCTCAAGTTATTTGTTTCCTGTTCTTCAAATTTTTCATGGTCTTATAGTTTTAAATATATGATTGTGGTCATGATAATGTAGGAGCGTAAACGTGGGAGACCAATGAGTAGAGGAGAGTTGTGGCCCTTGACTCACAAACGGAAAGACTCGACATATATGAATGAAGCAGCCAAGCTTATTGGTGTAAGTAATAATTGATCAATTTTCTTTATATACCTAAAATAAAATTTTTTATTTAATGGTTGATACTAAATTTATGTAGGAGCAAATAGAGAGGATTGAAAGTCAGGATGGCGTGTCAAAGAAAATTTCAGAATTTGATTCACTTGCACAAGTATTAGGAAAGGAGCACGCTGGTCGGGTTCGAGGAGTGGGTTATGGGCCGACACCTACTCAAGTGTTTGGCCAAACAGCCTATCAATTTAAGGGTGTATCTTCAACACAAGCTAATCGAGATCATGAAATGGAGGAGATGAAGTTGAAGATGCAGGAGCTTCAATCCGTGGTGGAAAGTGAGAGATCTAGAAGGCGTGCTCTTGAGAACTTTCTAACAAGATATATAGTCCAACAAGGAATGGAATTGCCGGCCGAGTTGGCTGATATGGGTAGTGCTGCGACGGTATGTTTTTACCTCCTCTCTCTGCCTATGCTGCTTTCTGGTAATTGATTCTTTGGCGACCATTAGAGTTCTAATATATTGTTTTGTTTGGTTCATAGTAATGACAATTGAAAAATCTTGATATATTGCTACTTTTGTGTGAATGTATTATACTCTTTAAACTTTGGAAAACATTTGAATTTGTGTGCTGCTTGTGAAATCAATATGCGTCTGTCAAGTTAATCAGTTCACTATATCTAGTGAACTGAAATTCCAGTCTACTTTGTATAAACAAATTTGATAGCAGCAAATTATAGAATAGTCCTTGTCTTCCTGGATAAATTGAAGTTTGACAACTCAATACCCTACTATAAAGTTTACTTAAATTACACCTAATGGCACTTTTTTCAGCTGAAAAAGAAAATTATACTACCTAAAGTTTGAGCCCATTATCGCTGACAAAAAGGAAGATTCCAATTACTTTACTAGGTTCATTCTTTATTCATAATCTCCTCTGTTGCTAGTTCTAGTTGGAAATGGAACAATAATTGTCATATGGAAGCAGCTTACCACAAGAGACAGTACATCTAAGTAGGACTTGAATGCTATTAGATGCAAATGAAAATGGACTTCCCATTAGTACTACTAGTTGGTGAATAGTGACTATACAATCAGTGTACTAATAAATGTGTGTGATTCTCACTATTTTACTTCCCCATATAATAGAAATTTAAATATAATAAAAATGTGAGAGAAAGAGTACCTACTGTGGGTAAAGGTTAAGCGTAAGGAAGATTAGGTAGCTGAGGTGGTTGTTGTTGTGCTATTGCTGGTGGTGATAATAGTTGTGGTGGTGGTGTCCCGTGGCAATGAAGTTGAATGGGGGATTGTTGTTGCAATGTTGGAGACAAAGAAGTTGTGCTTGGATTGTAAGAAGTACCACTGCCACCAGTAAGCACTTTTTGACCTCTTTTGTCCACAACTTCAACTAATGCCTCATAAATCTCAGGCAACATATTAGTAGGCAAGTTCTTTTCTTTTCTTTCATTCCTCTCAATCTTACAATAAGACAACATATTATTACTTCCATCCCCTTCAGCTAACTTTTCAGCCACTCTTCTTTCATATTCCCTCACTTTCTTCTAATCTCTCATGAGATTATCCCACTTGTCATTACACTGATTTTGGCTTTTTAAACAACCATTTCTCCAACAATAATCTTTTTTGCTTCTATAAAAACCATTGTTGCTTGCACTGTCCAATTCCCTTTCCTATAGTCCCTCAACATAATGTTACTACTTCCTCCACTATCCATGCAAAAAAAAAAAAAAAAATCAACTTTAGGCAAAAGGTAAAAAAAAAAGGTCTACTCCTTTGGCTTTTTGTGAAGGAATTTTTAAGTTGGTGCTTCAAGAAAAGGACAAGGTCAAATGAAGGTTTTATTTACATGGTTCTAAGGTTTAAATCATGTGGATGGTTTTGAAATTTGCAAATGGGAATGATGAGAAGCAAGTAGTAGTAAATGTGAAGTGGCAGCTGCAGTAATCACCATAATCTTTTCTTCTACCTTTTCTTAAAAATTAGCTGCCTTTATTGAAAGTGTTAAAACTTTGTGGTACTCAAGTAGTAGGTTATTCTTTATCCGAAAAGTGTTATTCCTTATTGTTCTTATTTGTTTTTTTATGTTTATATTTTCAGGCATCAAACAGGCCAAGACCATCTTCCTCATCCAAATGTTGAAACCCACAGCGATGCTAATCATGTTGTTCAATCTGGATTTTGCATATGGATTTCAGTTCTAATTTTGTTAGCAATGAACTTGTTTTTCCGGAACTGTGGATTTTGCATCAGTTTATCAGATTTTAGTTCTTATATTTGGACAAATAGAAATTGTTCCGTTAAGAATTCTCCAAAGTGGATTTTGCATCAGTTTATCAGATTTTAGTTCTTATATCAGATTTTAGTTCTTATATTTTGCCTCTGTGCCTTTTATTGAGTAGTGCAGATTTTATGTCTTGTGATCAGATCTTTTGTTATATGACCAGAAGCTCTTTTAATTGTAGTGAGCTATATATTTTGCAAAAGTTCTTTTTCTATTTAATTGCTATGTTGGTTATAGGTTGGAATATGTAAAAATTAGGCAAATTCTACATAATGAATGGGGTCAAACGGCTACAAGTTGAATTGCAAATTGCTGGAAAATCGTATTTTTATTTTTATGGGTTAAACCGTCGTAAAATCAACCTAAACCGCTGGGAAATCGTATATCAGTTACAAACCGCCGCTAAACCTAACAAAACCGCCGGGAAATAGTAGCTCAGTTACAAACCGTCGCTAAACATAACCAAACCGCCTCTGTTTAGTAGGGGTTGGTGTAAAAGTAAGAAAATTAAAGCAGGATTTCTCAATCAATATCACTTTCTTGTACCTTCAATCCTTCGTGATCTATATGTGTAGCTTGGTTCTAAAGAACTCATCCTATTCCAGAGCCTAGAGACTAGTGCCTGTACTTAGAGGGGTTTAGGATTTAAAATTTATAAATTTTGACTTTACCAATAAATTAAACTAATAATTTGTCTTAATTATTAGGTTCGTAGTTAAATATATATTTAATAGATTTTTCAATATAAATATAGAATCTAAACAAAAGTCATTGAGTTTGTTCGAATATGTACTTAATACTATAACTTCGCCCTTGTGTACTTGATAGTGAGAAATACATGGTGACAATGAAAAAAAAAAGAGCACGAAAATCAAAGCATGAGTAATTAGGTACTAAAATGGGATTATAAAGAGATGCTGAGAATATTCATGCATGCTGTCAGCTGTCATTTCTTTATGTCTCTGTGAATTTAAAGAGAGAGCTACTTCGTTTTGAGCAAGAATTCATGCAGAGCGCGGATCTGCTTTTGTTTATTTATAGATTTTATCTATCAAATCCAACTAATCACTTAAATGGTGGGGAATTTTTAATCATGATGCTTTCACATAGGAATATGAGAAAGTTAAATTCCTCTGGTTTAAATTTTATTTTTACAAGTACTAGTGCTACTACAATTAAGTAGCTCGTATTATTTAAAAAAACTTTGACTATACTTTATGTGCATTATTAATGCAGTATTAATTAGTAGGTCCCCACTAGCTAATTAAGTGATCCTCCATGTTAACTAACTGTAGATGATCTGCATGTGCTGCGTTTCTGTATTTTTTGGATTCTTGCATGAAATTTGCAGTACCTGAAAATACCAGTAGTAACACTTTCCAGCTTGTTACTATTGCTATTCATGTGTTGCATTATTGGAACTATATGCTATTCTTTAGGAAGCATCCATCCTTGTTAAATCGATTAGTTGTTATTATCAAGACCCAAAAGTTGCTTTTAATTCTTACTGTTTGTGCTTACATGAAATTATATATAATTCCTTCGATCTTTTTGGTCAGAGTACTTGCCCTTATTGATTGTGTAAAAGTTTTCAGATGAGTTTAAATAGTCTTGCACCACTCCACCTATTATCTTAAGGTTTTGGGTTAGATACTCATATTCTTTCGCACGGTATTATAACCACACTTTGGTGAGCACGTCTGCACAATCGTCTTCTCCCTACACCGTGATGCTCTGAGGTTCTTATCTCAACTCCCCAATGAGTTGCTTTGGGCTGCTTCTGCATCAATTCGGTCTATTGAGCCATAAACGTCTTGGATTTGCTCTAGGTCCACTCTTTAATCTATTGAACCTACGTAGTTTTCTCTCAAGAACAACAACAAAAGTACCAAATCATTAAATAAATCCAATTCACGTGTAAAACTAAGAATCGGGTTGCACTTATAGAAGAGTGTTAAGAGCACTTGGTCCTCATTAGTTCGGTTGTGTAAGTGTTCCAAATAAGTTTAAATGGTGTTGGACTACTCTATTAGATGCTCAAATTCCTTGAGACATGTCATCAAGCTTAATGTTGTAAGCAATGCCTCTCCATTATATTCATCCACAAATAAATCAACAGCAGCCCGTTCGAATTAACCAACAAATAAGATTAAAATTCTTAGACAACAGCCATATATTTGACATGTGTGCTCAATCTTTTCTCTGATTTTAGTTTGGACTTTTCTTATTATATTGTGGAGACCTTGTAAATTGACTGTGTCTCTTAATATAATATTAGCTGGTCTGCCCCTTGAACTACATAAGTTCAGTACTGCCAGAGTTTCAGTTTCTCTTATGCGAAACTGAAACTTAACCGATAAAATCGTTGATGACAAATTAGCCCAAAAAAAAAAAAGAAATATGGCCCGTCTTCAAATTTGTTCTGTTAATGATCCACCTAATTCAACTCGTTGAAGAATTAAGTTGATTTGGACTAAATATTTAACTCAAATTAAACCACGCGAACTTTGTCAAAATACTTTTTAAAAATATTATATTGTTTGATATGTTAATATATAATTGTGCTTAAGAAAAAAAAAATTAATAGTGAAACAGACAAGGATTCAAAACTTGATAAGAGTTGACGAGTTGGGCTATGACCCATTGTTAGCCCATCTTCACCCAACTCATCAAGCCCAAATAATTTTTGAACAAGTTAATAACTCACACATTTGTTAGTTGAAACCATTTTAACTTGTGCAAATTCAACCCAACATGACCATTTTACTTGCTGATGGTGATACCCGAAAATTGAATTTAATTATGACCCAATAGAGAGACAAAACAAAGATAGATAGGAGATATGACTCCGACAATAATCTATATATAATATAAAGTTAGGCATAAACGAGGTGATGTGGCACCTCTGTTTGGTCAAGGATTCTATTTATCTTTTTTTTTTTTTTTTTTTTTAATTCTTTCCTCACTTCAAAATTTTATGTGCTAGATTAAAAAATAATTAAAATTCATATCGTCTCTTAACTAAAGATTTATGAATGCAATTAAGAGCCACAATATTCTAAACTTTTAAAAGGTAAAGACAGCTTTTATCATCTCCCCTCAATATTCTGGAAAAATACATTTTTCATTATTTCACTCTTTTCTTGACATTTTTGTTACAGTAATTGTAATGTTAATTTACTTAGTTTTAGTTACTTTTGTGAAGTTTTTCTTGCCGAATATTTCTTTTTGGAAGTATTAGTTCATCCTAGACGATTATGTATAATAATAATTAATCTGTTAAATTTAGTTTGGATTGAAAAGATTAGTTTAAAAGAGAATTTGGAAGTTAATTTTCTATAAAACTCATTTCGTTATTAACATTTTTATGAATCTTTGTTTAACTTTTCTCATCATATATGTTGCACTAGAAAGTTAACATTTTTAGATGTAAAGTATTATCACATTAACGTTTTCTCATTTTATGTGAATTTCCTCTTATTATGAAGTAGTATCCTCCACTAAATAAATAATATTAGGTTTGTATATATGATTTAAATAATATTAGGTTTGTATATATGATTTTCTGCAAATTTATATATACCGATTTAGATTGATTTTTTCATATTCTTTCTGTCAAATTATTTATACATAATTTGTGATTTTAATCATATTTAAATACTTTTTTTATGACCGCGCGAAATGCGGGCAAGTACACTAGTTTGGGGATAATTGGCGGAAAAAGGACGTGACTTTTAAGCCCACTACAGTATTTAAGATGTAGATATATATCTTCAAGGATTTGAAGCATCAAAACAAATAGAAAAATCTGATTAAGTTTATTCTTCTTTCGACTAATAATATGAGACAAAGGGAGTACAGTCAAACCTCTCTATGATTGCCATTCATAAAAGCATTTCACTATAACAGCCTGATTTTCTTCGGAACAGATTTTTCATATTATATTTTACTTCTCTATAACAGTATTCTACCTATAACAGTAGTGACATTCATTATAGCGGTACACTCTTTGTAAAGTTACCTCTCTATAACAGCCATATTTTGTAATATGTATAAAAATAAAGAGCTAATGTTAAGAGTCAACTGTTACTTGGAGTGAGATAGAAGAGTCAATTGTTAAGCCCTTAGACAGCCTTCAAGGAAAAATTATTGAGCTCCCTTTTGTTGAAAGTTTGGACAAAATTCTTTGTCAGTTCAAAACGTTATATTATCACTAAGAGACTGGAATTTACGAACCAACCTACAATTGTAGAATTCTTACGTCAAACTTGAAATATTAAATTTTCAATTAAGTTTAAATGCATATGTTCCTTAGATTTTAATTTTTTTATTGGTATTGGTACGACTAGTTATGAATTTATTAGTAATTTATTAGTCTTTTCAATATTTAATTAACGAGATATGAAAATCAATTGACATTTTAAATTACAAGTATATTGTTTTTGCTTATATGTAACATAAAAAGTACAAGAAAAATAATTGTTTGCGCAGCTTTTTTTTTTATAACAGCTAAATGAGATCTAAACATCAAATGTCAGTATACATACATAACAACACCTCATTATAGTAGTCATGAAATTTTCGGACAAATGCTGCCATTATAGTTTGAGCTAGGTTTGGGGGTGCGAGTTAGGCCCAATGCCTAATTTGATGTGATATCAGAGGCAATCCCAGGCCCGATCCTCCATGGGCCCCTCGACAAAGGGGGGCAGAATGGACTAGGACCAGTTGACTGATCCCGGACCGATGGGGGGTGAAAATGCCCCCGGTTCATGAAAGGGCACGCTCTAGACCGAACAATGAAATCCCAAGAATATTCGGATATGGGCATGAGTGGGGTGAAGAGAATATATCACATCAGTGATGGATGAGAACCTTGGGCTCCTTATAAGGCTTGGACAATCCTCCTCCCTTTGAGCTAGCTTTTGGGGTGTGAGTTAGGCCCAATGCTTAATTTGACAATATAAGAGAGCCAATTGCTTAAATTTAAAATATATAGGAACGTGTATTCAAAAATGTGAGTTATAAGTTAATTATTCACTGGTAAAATGGACAGATGATGAGTATGTAAAATGCATAAGAGTTAGCTTAATATATATATATGATGTCTATTATAATATTTCATAGTGTAATAAATTAATTATCATAATTCGAATTAGTAAATAAATTTAAAAAATAAAAAATAATTTGATAGTAGTTCAATTTTAATACATTAGTTTTTTAATTAGATTAAGTAAAAGATTTTTTTAAACATTTAATTAGAAATTCTTGCAAGTAAGAATTTTAATCCTAAGTATTTGCAATTATAAATTTAATTTAGATATAAAGTATTAGGAAGATAAAAAGGTGAGCATGCTAAGATAGTAGAAATTATTAGGCAAAAGACACACATTAACCCCCTAATTTATACCAAAACCTCGATATCACACTCAAACTATTAAGGTGGCCTATTACACTCATGACAATCTTAAAAGTAAATTTAATACAATTTTATGAACTGATGTGGCACAAAAAAAAGTATGAATAAATAATAGGAGAGTGAAGTCAAAATTGAAGTAAAGATATTTTTAAAATTTTAATAAAAAAATGATTTTTTACAACTCATTCTTTTTCATTTCACCACCGCCCCACCTCTTCTCCTCCACCTTCACGCTACCCTACTGCGACCCCTCAAACCTTCCTCCTCCTCCTCCTCCTTCTTCTTCTTCTTCTTCTTCTTCTTCTTCTTCTTCTTCTTCTTCTTCTTCTTCTTCTTCTTCATTTTTTCATCATAGCCATTATCTTTTTAGTTGCAAACCAGTTTTGACTAACAAATGAGAATTTCAGATTCATAACTGCAACTCTCGAACAATTTGAAAACGCAGTTGTGAAGAGATGTAAAGAAAAATGAACTTGAAAAATTCGAAGTGCTGATTTTGGGATGAAATCTGATTCGAGTTGCCATAGTTCTGGGATCCATTTCACGCAGAAAGTATTGTTTCCATGGTTGAGGTTTGAAGCTTGAACTAATTTCCGTTGATGTAGCTTGGCGAAGCTCGAAACTGTGAGAGCGAATTCTCAAAAGTTGTCATTCCTTGTTGATCAAAATCTAGTGAAAACGTGAATATCCATTAATTGGAAGCTCGAAATCTTGACGAATCAACTGTGAAAATTCAATGAAAGCCATTAAAGAAGCTTCAAAACTTGGTACAAGAAAAAGGGTCTCCGCAAATGAGATTTGTTTCTAGCAGAATTGTTGCAATAGATTGGCTACATTTAGTCAAGTTTGCATATCGATTTTGGGACTGATTGGTGAAGATTTGAGATGATTTTGGGCAAAATTTTGAATTAAAAAAACGTGAAGGAGATGAAGAACACAACTTTGAATTGAAGCTTTAATGGCGGGGTAGAGCCGGGACTTCCGGTGAAATGGTGGTGGTGAAATTAGTGACGTTTGGTGGTGGCGGATATGGTTGTTCCGGGAGATGGGGTGGTGGTGATGAAGAAAATATAATTATTGGAGGATTTTAATGGTTAATTAGGGATTAATTAGTGTAAATATAATTAATAAAGAAAAGAGAAAGAATATAAAATTAAAATTTAGAAAATTTCCAACCTGGCCCTGATGTGGCGCGAGAGTGTGTAACACCTCCCCTTGTGCAACTGGTTATATGTGTATCACGGTGGTACTAAAATTTACTTTTTAGATTGTCAGGAGTGTAATAGGTCGCCTTAATAATTTGGATGTGATATCTAGATTTCGGGTATAGTTCAGGAGTCAATATATGTCTTTTGCCTAGTTATTACTTTTATGAAGGGAAACTTGTTGGAAGAAAAAGAAGAGTAGATGGAGCAAAGAACTAATAAGGACAATATATACTTCTGTCCATTTTATGCCCATACCATTTTGCCCATTTAGCATTATCTATCTGGAAAAACCTTTTAAGTACTGATTTGAAGTATGCACTAAACCTGTTAACCGGTTTGAACCGGACCGGACCGGTAACCGGTTAACAAACCGGCCGGTTCTGGTTTACCGGTTAAAAATCCGAAACCGGAACCGGTCCAGTTCAAACACGTCCAAAACCTCTTTTTTTTTTTTTTTGTATAGTATATATATATTATAGTATTTATTAGTATATTGTAGGTATATTTACATATGTTATATAAGTTTATAAATAAAGTTTATATATTTACTGACTAACAGGCTAACAAAGAAGTCAAATAATACATATATATATATATATATATATATATATATATATATATATATATAAGTTATATAACCTAAGTATATTGATATATATAAGTATATTCTTACTATATTTTAGGTATATGTAGTATAACTTAAGCATATAACTTAATATATATATATATATATATATATATATATATATATATATATATATATATATATATATGTTTAAGTATACTATATATACTTATAACTTATATATTATAACTTAAGTTATTTATAACTTAATTTTTTTCTAAGTTTAAAAATTCGTATATATATATATATATGTTTAAGTTATATGTATACTATATATTATAAGTATATTCTTAGTATATTTTAATTATTTTTCAAGTATATAACTTTCTAGTTTTTAATTTAAGTAGATGTATATTATAAGTATATTCTTAGTATATTTTAGGTATATTCATAACTTAATATAAGTAAAAATATGAACACAAGTAAATAGAAGAAAGCTCAATGAGCCATATATTTTATTCATTCTTGGATAACATTTATTTGCAAGTTGTAGTTTTTTTTAACTTGCAAATAATACATGGAGTTGCAAAGAAATAGTAGAATAATAAAATCACCAATTCTCAATCATTTGGTTAATTTCCCCCATATCATATTAGGCCATGGAGATATCTTCAAAGTCTTCCATTTGGTCCGGTCCACTTGCTATCAAATCTTCAATCTCTTCCTCTTCGCCTTCCTCCGCTTCTAAGTTTTGATTGCGTCGTTCCGATCTAATCCAATCGTGAATGCACACTAGTACTTGCAAGCTAAAGCCGGATAATGAGTGTCTATGGTCTCCAATTTGTTGTCTTCCTTGGCTAAATGCACTTTCCGAAGCCATGGTTGATACTTGAACCGTAAGGATATCCCGAGCCATTCTTGAGAGTATCGGATGACTTGCCTTGTATTTCTTCCACCATGCTAAGATGTCCAACTCATCTAGTTCCTTGATATCCACATTTGGCTGCATCAAATAAAAGTTATATTCATCAAAGTTTGCACTACAAGAAGGTGTTGACTGTGAATGTAAAACTTTTAAATGCGACAAACCCGACAAGCCCTTTTTGCTACTTTGAGAAGTAGTAGGGCGTGGAGCAACGGGTGTAATATGTTCTTCCAAATTAGAATAATGAGTAAAAACTTTTCTAAACTCGTCATCAATAGCGAGTTCGGGTTGACTAAAGATGGTTGAACTCCTCTTCAATTTCTAAAAATGTATAAATTTGACCAACCAATGCTTCGAAGATAAGACACTTTTAAACAAGGATTTAAAAGAGAACCCAATATAAATAAAGTTGGGATGGGAAAAAAATACTTCTTAAATTTGATTATCATATCAAAAATAGCCGCTTGATAACCAAAGTTTATATTTATACTATTGTAAAACTCTAGCTATTTCCGCTAAATAGGCTAAAATTCCGGTTACCGTGGGATAGAATTGTTTAGAAAAAGCAAGAGTTGCATTATAAAAAATTTCTAAGAGTTCAACACATTCCTTAACATCTTCCCAATGAGTAAAATTTAACCAATCATCATTATTAATATTATATTTGTTGTGAACTTATTGTATGAGAATCCTATACTCATATGCTTGTTGTAGCATAATGTAAGTGTAGTTCCACCTAGTCTCAATTTCTACTTGAATTTTCCTAGGTCTAAGGTTATTTTCCACACAAGCATTCTTAAAATCTCTAAGTCTTCCCCTATTAGCATTACAAAAAAGAAACGCAACCGTATCTTTAACTTTTTGAATAGAATCGTCAAAACACACAAGACCATCTTTAACAATTAAGTTTAAAATGTGACAACTACATCTCACATGAAAAATATTTTTTAGCGGAGGGTTTAATTCTCTTTTTAAAAGACCAATCGCCTTTGTATTATTAGAAGCATTATCTAAAGCAATACAAAGTGTTTTTCTACAAATGTTAAAAAATCTCATAATAGTATACATTGAATCCGCTAAAAATTTTCCATCGTGACGACCTTTTCCTTCATCATATAAAAAAGCTATAATTCTTTTTTGCATAACTCAATTGTCATCAACCCAATGACATGTAATAGCAAAAAAATATAACTCGTTAAGACTAAGACCCAAATCAGCGGTAAGAGAAATATTACAATTTAAAGAATTAAATACATGACGCAAATAAAATCTATATTTTTATACAAATCTATAACATCCGCTCTACAAGTACTTCTAGGAATACCCTCAAATAACGGATTATAACAACGTTGAATGTAAGTAACAAACCCCAAACCCGAAGGAAAGGAAAATGGTAAACAATCATAAGCTACCATTTTAGCTATTTCTACACGCTCTTTTTTCTTGTTATACTTAAAAATTTTACCGGTTCGTGGGTCTATCGCCATTTGAATACCCCCACATTTGAACCCGTTTGCTCTCCCCAAACATCCATATGTTTCTTTCTCATATGACCATTTAGTGTACCCGTTCCACCATCCTTACTAGTTTCTTGCCTAAAAGCAAATACTTATCCACATAGGGTACATTTAGCTGTTTGGCTTTCCCTATCCTTAGTCATAAATTTTCAAATTTTAGCGGTTTGTCTTGTGTATGTGATTGTGCAGGACATGTATCTCCTATGGAATTTTCGGGGGCTTGTGTTTCATCATTAATTTCATTAAAAGTGTCGGTATAATATTGTTGCATTGCCTCATGACCTAAAAGTGGATTATTTCCACCAACATCAATACCTAAATTAGGTGTTTCTTCCACAAATGTTTCCTCATTAAGCCCATCCCTAACAATACCACTACTACTGGCACCATGCCTAAATCTCTTCGCCATTATTAAATAGAATTAATTTAAATCACACTCAAATAAATCACACTCAAATAAATTGCAACAAATTAAATTGCTAGAATTAAATTGCGTAAATTAAATTGCGAAAAATAAAGATAGAGTTGGAATGAAGGTACCAAATTGCCGGACTAATTTCCAACAAAGTGAAGGCGGCTAGAATTGCAAATCCACCAAAGCTACTTCGGATTGTTACAAAATCACCAACTCCACCAACAATATTATAATTCCAAAATTAATAATTGAAACTATAATAAGACTTTATAATATTTATTTGAGAGAAATTTAAAGTGGCTAATTGTTGCAAAGTAACTATAATTGAGAGATTGAGATTTGAGAGAAAGAGAAGAGTGAATTAGTGTGGATTAAAATGAAAATGGAGAGGGGTTTATATAGGGGTGGGAAATGGGTTAAAGTGTTAAAAAAAAAGTTTGGGAGGTTGGGGGGGGGGGGGGCAAAAAATAGGTTTGGGACCGTTTGGCAACGACCATTTTTGCAAATGGACCGTTGCTCAACGGTCCAAATTAGCAGCCCAAGCCCCAACGGCTAGAATTAAAAAAAAAAATTAAATCGATCAGTTTAACCGGTCCGGTTACCGGTTTGAACCGGTTACCCGAACTGGTTGACGGGTTTAGTCTGCACGGTGCAGAGTGTGAATGTGTCCCAAAAATTCCTTTCCAACAAAAGTCTTTTTTGTTTTTTTCAACTCCCTCTATTGCACCCCCCACCCCCAACGCACACGCAAAATTAAAATGGTCCTTTAAATATGTTTTATGAAGGGGTGGCTAAAGGGTGAGGCTAGTCAAGACATTGCTTTAGGCCCCTAAAGTTTTGAGGCCCCAAAAATTTTAAGGATGAATTTATGATTTTATTTTCTCTATTGAAGATTGTGAAAAGAAATATACTCCCTCCGTTTCAAAAAGATTGTCTTTTTTTTTTACTTGGCACAAAGTTTAAGAAATAAAGGAAGACTTTTGAAATGTGTGGTGCAAAACAAGCCTTAGATATTTGTGTGGCTGTAAATCATCTCATAAAGTTAAATTGTTGCTAAATATAGAAAGGGGATAACTTTTTTGGGATAGACTAAAAAGGAAAAGAGGACAATTTTTTTGGGACAGAGGGAGTAAAAATTATATATGAAAAAAATAACGAAAAACTATTTACTTTTTAAGAAAAACATATTAGAACTTTGAACTAGAATACTCAAATCTTCATATTATTAAATAAAAATTTTACAACAAAAATCAAGGTAATGTATTTAAAATACATGTCTAACATCTTATTAACTTGAATTAATAATTATCATTATAAATATTAATATTACTATGTGAAGTAAAGGTAACACTAAATTTTTTATGTCTGTGTATATACTTAAAGTCTCGGATTAAATTTTGGCTTTGGGTCACTAATTTTATTGAGACGCCTTTAGTTTTATGGTAGCTTAATTATCCCAATATTTAGAGTTTTTTAATTTATTTATTGGGCCTATATATTTAGGGTAGCCGGCACTAAAATCGCCTCCGTTCATTTAGAGGATTTTAAATTAAAGGGAAAAGGCTCATAAATACCCCCAATCTATTGAAAAAGGCTCATTAATACCCTCCTTCCATCTTTGGGTCTAAAAATACCCTTCCATCCATCTTTTAGGTCTAAAAATACCCTTAAGGTATATTTTTGGCTCAAATATACCCCTCAAACTAACAGGTCAAATTTAACTTTTTTAAAAAGCCAAATGACATTTTGTAATTGGTCACACATTTTAATTTCAGAATAAGTAAAACTCACCCAATTTTTAAGACTCAAACCATTGACCCGTTTTAAAGTAAATGATACAATCAGCTGAGGCAGACACACGAAGCAGCCATGACATGTCACCAATTGAGTTTTCCAACTGTGATGACATTTTACGGAATTGTGCAGCAGGGATTATTGTAAAAACACGTTTAACAAGTCCATGTGCTCTACACTTTAACACAAGGGCTAAAGCTTTTTCAAGAATCCGGCGTGTGGAACGTTCGTAAAGATCGTTGCGTGACGCGCGTGCCTTGACGAAGAAGGGCTACAAGTTTCTCGGTTTTGAACGAAGATCAGTGCATTCTTGCTTGAATGAACTTGCTTCATCACCGCTTTTATCACCTGGTCTCGCTAATTGGGTCGGCTTTGTTAAGATGCTCGCTTTAGGTGGGCATAAAATCATTTTATTTAAAACGGCTTAATGGGTTTGGGTCATAAAAATTGGGTGGATTTTACTTATTCTGAAATTAAAATGTGTGACCAATTACAAAATGTCATTTGGCTTTTTAAAAGAGTTAAATTTGACCTGTTAGTTTGAGGGGTGTATTTGAGTCAAAAACAAACTTTAAGGGTATTTTTAGACCTAAAAGGTGGATGGAAGGGTATTTTTAGACCCAAAGGTGGAAGGAGGGTATTTATAAACCTTTTTCAATAAGCTAGGGACATTTATGAGCCTTTTCCGTAAATTAAATGTAGCATTTATGCACATTTAACGATAACCGCTCCTTTCCCAAACGACCCCTTAACAAAATCTATGCACATCTAAAAATAACAGCTCCTCTCACCTCCCCGTCATTAGTACTCCTATATAATACTAATAGTATGCGTATGAGTTAACATTAGCTTTCTCTTTTCATCAAGAAGAAAAATTTGTTTTTTTCTCTTTCTCTTCTCTCTGTTACTCTAGTATTTCTCTATGTTCTCTTCATTTCTATAATGGATGCCCAATTCGACACTATAGCTTCAGAGCTAATTGAATCAAGCAATACCGCGTTTGAAGTCTCGGAGGTCACCCGGAGAATCACTTTTATTCTTAATGACTTAAATGGATGTATTGATAATTTCATTGCCCTCGTCGATTAGTTCAACCAATATGGAGACCGTCTGAGTCTGTATTTGTTCAGGTACATAAGACAAGTGCTGGAAGATGTCAGGTCAAGGTTAATAATATACCTTTGAATTACTCAGAGGCAGGTTTGATTCTCATCTTCAACTTCTAAGATTTTCAACAAAGCACCGTCATTAGTGGATTCAGAGTCACATTGATCTCACTGATCGTGTTAATCGATTCAACCTTGATGGAGACCGTATGAATTTGTATATTTTCAGGTCCAGAAGACAAGTGTTGGAGGATATAAAATCAAGGTTAATATTATATCTTTGCATCACCGAGAGAGAGATTTGATTCACAAGTTCTAAGATTTTGACGGTTTTCCTTAGAGGATTCAGATTCACATTAATTAGTCTATGTGTCAAGTGTTGTCTTTAGTGGATTGAGAGTCACACGCAAGATGTCAAGTCAAGAATTGAGTCTCATCATCAAGGTCAATGTGGATTAGTAGTATGTGAGTATGTGTCAATGTGGATTAGTAGTATGTGTCAATCCTAAAATAGTAGTGTCTGGATTCTCTGTTGAATTTTTTTCTTCTTGAATAGACTATTTTAGACATTAAATTAAGCTAGTATTTAGCTTCTTCTGTGCAACAAATAATGAGCATAACTTAAATAAAATTTCAAATCGAAGTAATGTCCGCTAGCATTTTATGATTCACATTTATTTGTTTTGACAATGGACTTTGTACCCGTTTGCCAGATGTGCAGTTTGTAGGTTATATTCCTAGGGAATGTCAACTTATAGTTGAACTTCTGATTTGATACTCATCTCCAAATTAAGTCAAATATTTGGTTATGAACTTATGATATCTCAGAATGTGCTGTACTTATAAAACATACTATTCAATCACGTTTTTGTATATTTTGAATGTTTTTTCTGTTATTCCTATCAAATCATCAAGGTATGTATAAGGTACACCTAAAGAAATTCAAGTAAACCACTTAATCATCGTCATCAACTCACTATTACAAGACGAAAATGGAAGTGAGATTTGCAGAAGACAGATGCGCGGGGCAACATCAGGGGCGGAGCCAGCCCTTCGGGTGTGGGTTCTTAAAGCTTCGGGTGTGGGTTCGCCTTGGACTTTGTTCAGTCTAGCCAAGCTGTCAAGTTGCTCTCTGTTCATGAAAATCATCATCAATCACTCGGCAATGAAATTATTCTTCATGTTGGGTTTGACGAAAATACTTATTGTTGGCGAACTGTTGATCAGGTCCCAGCTGCTGATGATGATAAAATAGGAATAGGAAGAGAACTCAGGTTTTCTTTAGGAAGGGATCAGTTGCTTAGTGCATTTGGTTTGTTGAAAAGGATGATGATGTTGATATAGAAGTTGATATTTTGGATATGGAGAATGATAGGTATTTGGTCATACTACTTTCCCTAAAGATTTCTTCCCCAAGTTGAGCACTACTAATCTCTTTGTTGGAATGGTCGTCTCGCGTTTGCTGAAATAGTCAAGGATGAGCTACATGTGTTGGTTCTAGAAGATCACAAATAAACTAAAATGGGCTGAAAGCAAACGAATCATCAAGCTCACGACTTCATCCTTGCAACAGGAAAATATTACGGATACAGTTCTGTGCTGACAAGCCTACTTTGTTCTTTCTTCGAAAAAAAATACAAGAAACCTGAGAAATATGATCTCTGCAAGTATGACATCCATACTGGGAAGTTAACAACTCTACTGCCTGACTGTGATGTTTTCTGGTATTGAACTCGGAGCTTTCATCGCGTTTCATCTTCACTGCTCTTAATTTTCCTAAGATCGAACAAGATAAGAGATTGGACTGCAACCATGAAATATTAACTTTTTTCTTTTACCCATGGCGGGGTTTTTAACTATTTAATTCAAATCTTGTTTTCTCTGTCTTAATTATCACGTTGTGTATACACTCATTAATATTTATTTGTTAATCTCTCTGTTGAGTGATTTATAAATGTAGGAGTAATACTTAATTGCAGATGTCTTAGTGCGGAATATTCTGAAGCACATAATAATATTGCTCTGACGTAGAGTCTTAACTATAGTATATGACACAAGCTCGTAAATTAGCTCGTGCTGCTATTTTTTTAAATTTTTTATTTTGTATTTTGTATTTTGTGGATGCCAGATAGAAAAAATGATTGTCATAGTAGAAAACATCTTACATTCTTCTGGGTGTGGCACGTAACTAAAACTTAGATTCGGGCAGCATGGTGATGCATAGTGGTTGGAGAAACACAGTTATAGCTATTGAGACTTTCACAAAGATAAGATTCTGTATAGAGGCCTACATACTAGAACTCTATCGGCACTGGAATCTTAGCTTCTAATGGTAACTGTTCTTATATAGGTGATCATGACATGCAAGTAAATTATCTTTGCGAATGGTAACCGTTCTGGTATAGGAGATCATGACATGTAAGTAAATTATCTTTTGATTTGCGTAGATATCCCCTTCGTACTTCAAATTATGATCAAAACTTGGTTTTAATTTGACTTCCGTAGATATCCCCTTCGTACTTCAAATTATAATCAAAATCTGGTTTTACTTTGATATCATGATTGTCACTAGATCTTCTATTGCCATGTCTCTCATCCTAGTCTGATAAGTGCAAGCAGGTACCTGTTGAGATTATTCTTGTTATTCCATTAACATTTATCATAAAATCTTCTTCTGAAAAAGGTTCCAATGATAATGTCAAAACCATCTTTGTTCTGCAGGGCACTCAAAACTCAAAAAAAGAATGAATTACTTGCCCCCTTTGGCATTGATTTACGATAGCCACCAATCATGTTTCGGATGGGTTCCTCTGTTTTCCGAGACAAGGTAATCGCTCTCTCCTTTTGCATGATTTATATTGAACTTGCTCTGTTTTTGCTTAATGCACCTTGTCTTGTGTTTGACGACATTGCAGATCATAGCTGAATTTCATTAGTTTTAGGTTTGTACCACCACAAGCATATGCTGGTTTAAATCAGGCAGATGTCTCAACCGCAAATATGTAAATTTTCTTCATGATATATTTAATATCCTTTGAACGTCATTTATATTGTTTACATCCCGCAGCTAGATTTGGTGCAATAGGTTCATTGGCAATATGCACTGTTGCTTTTGACTTTCTGTGGAGATGAAAATGATGGAATGCTTGTTCACTTATTTCTATATGTTATTCTACTTTTGGTGCAGGAGGAACTAACTGGAAATGACGTTGTGCGTGAAAAAGTTGTGGTTGAACACTGTAATATACTTTAGACGAGTTTTTAAAAAGAACAACCGAGAATACTTGATGAGCAGAAGGCGCCCATACCACTGCAGTAAATTGCTTCGATTGTCTTGAGGTTGTTGGTAGAGGAGCTGTTCTCATAGTTATTAATCATATCCAGTTCTCAATATTCAGTAGATCGGAGAAGTAGTTCCAAAATTTCATTTGAATCCAAGTCAGTCATTTTCTTTCTTTATCTTCTTTACAATACATGAGGAACAAACTAGGGGAAAAAAGAAGATTGGGAGTTCCAAAGGAGCAAACCTCTGCTGATGTATCCTTGTCACAGTGTATATTACTTGTACAACAACATAAACAAGTATTCCTCTCAAAAGAAAATATCTGTTTGCTTCGATTGAGCCTTAAGGTCTTTCAACTTCTTGAGTATGTTGGTGAAATAATCCTGGAGATATTTCTCCAGTGAACTGACGTCTTTTGCATCCACACCCAGAAGGTCATATGTCTCAGCCATAGGAACTGAGAAGACGGTATCGCTTGTCAAAACCTGGAAATTGCCACACAGACCAATAACATTAACTTTGTCTTTTGCCATCTAACCCTCCAGCATGGGAGACATGCACCGTTTTATACAGGGGTTTATCCCGTATTATTCTTTTCTATTGCTTGGTTACAGATCAGAAAGCTGTTGCAGATGAAAAAATAAAAAGAGCGACATGGTCTTCACTAATAAAAAGAGAGAGTGAGGCAGTGCTTCAAGTAAATATGAGTAACTTCTCATGCAAATGAGAATGGGAAAATATGGTCAAGTAAAATCAATCAAAACAAATGACTTTGGTATTTAAAAAAGACCAAAAGTTGTTCTTGAACATCTTATTCTGAGAATATCCTCCGTTAAATATCAGCTAAAATGTCACCAAAATCTGACTGATACACCAGGCAACATTGATTCTTTTACTTGTTCCAATGGAGATTTGTCATGGAAACAAACTAACTAGCAAAAAATTTCATGGCAGCTAATTTCTAAGGAATGATGCAGCAAAGGGAATACAATCTGTATATATAGTTATCTATTCAAAGGGCACTGATAATAGCACATTCCAAAATTTCATCCTCGTACATTCTCTCAACTCCTCATTTATTAAAAGGGTTACCTTTTCCCTTACCTTAAGAATAGGTTAATTTTTTGGAAAGAACATCGCAAACAACTAGAAGAAAGGAAATGATGTAATAGATATAATGAACAGCCAGAACAAGAAGACAGGATTGATATTCTATTGGCATCAGACTGCATTTGACAATGAAGAAACACTCATTAAACAAAGAAGAAAAAACACAAAATGTAAGGCTAGAAGAAATTTCAACCTCTGAAAATGCCAATCTATCAGCAACATCACTCGTCCACTCAAACAACCGAGTCAGCTGGCGTGTAAATCGCAAAACTGAGACAGGCACTGTAGTCACATTGGCATCTTGGCCAGCAAGTCTCTCGCACAATGTTATCACCTGATTCAATGAGTATTTACTTGACAAGAAGGGTAATAGACATCATCCAAACAGGAGAAAAGGGAGGGAATAATAGAGACAGAAAAAGCAACAAAAAAAGGTATATGATCTAAGTTCAGAATAATTAGTAATGGTTTGACTATGGGAAATGGTATTGTGATTTTGAAGATGTGGATTGACCTTTTTTTCTTATTGTCTAGTATATAGAAAAGATCTAGAGTATATTTAGCAGAAATTTGATGGCCTAACTCCTAAAGAAATTTCAAAATGAACTTGGCTTCGAGGTAAGATATTGATATTAACAGTATCTGGTGTTGCTTACCCCACTACCAGAAACAAAAAGTACCACAAAAGGCTACATTGTAACGTACCGAAGAAACTTAATCTTAATGCTTAAAATGGAGATCTTTCTTACCTCTTGGGTTGTCCATGCCCGAGGCCCAGCAAAAGTGAGAAGCTTCCCATTAATGTTCTCATTGCGCAAAGCTATGAATGTCAAGCGAGCAATATCCTGGAAGAAATGTAGCATAGAATTATTTACTGATTACATTAAATGGACTCAAATGAAATTAAGTGGAAAAATTACTTGGGTGTCCATGTATGCTATTCGAGTGGGAGCATCAGTTCCCCATACAGACTTTTCTTCTAATATAGGCACTGCATATTGACCAATAAGGCCCTGAAGAAAATGAATTTTAAAGTATTAAGACAATGAATAATATGACTAAAGGACAATAGACAAGGCAGAACGAAACATGAGAATAACACCTTATCAATTGGTTTAAAAATTATTTGTACGGGCACCTTTGTATTTTTTCCAACCGCTATGAGTTAATCAATAAGATCAAAGAGGCACTCCATTTTAAAGTGCACAGAGGGCACACATGTGGTCATAGTGCCCAAGGTTCCCCTTCTAAGATATGTAGAGCTTGTTTGTAACTCAAACAAAGGTCTAAATTTTGTCAATAATAACAACATAATGTGAAAAGCTTCTCGCTTCTGCATTACAAATTTCAAGTAGCAACATCTCGGTGTTTCAACTAGTATGTTGATAGGCTTGTGACACTCTAAGGTGTCCATTTACAATGCTGTAATATATAAAACCGTGATTTACACATCTTTTGAGCTTAAGAAATGCTTTCCTATTTTCATTAGGTTTACCAAAAAAAAAAAAAAATCATGAATCTAACTTATTGAAATACCTTTCAAGAGTTTTCAAATTCAATGATCTTTGTTTC
This sequence comes from Lycium ferocissimum, assembly GCF_029784015.1. Taxonomy (NCBI): domain Eukaryota; kingdom Viridiplantae; phylum Streptophyta; class Magnoliopsida; order Solanales; family Solanaceae; genus Lycium; species Lycium ferocissimum. The sequence goes on from NC_081348.1 coordinate 43,033,964, forward strand.
AGCATTGTGGTTAAAATGTTCATATATAAGGCATACTTTCATCATACCAAATAAAATAATTAGTGGATGATACCTGCATGAAGCCACATAACCGAATTACAACATGGTTCAAGCCTGAATCTCGGAGATACTTCTCTGTACAGTGTTTGATCTCCATCAGAGGAACTTCAGGATGCTTGTCGCAGTTGTGAATCGAGAAAAATATAAATTTTTGAATTCCCATGGCTTTAGCACATTGTATTAGAGCAACTTTTCCTTCCCAATCTACCTAAAATGAACGGCTAAAGTAAATAAGTTTGACAAGCCACCACAACAACAACGTAAGAATCGAGACAGTTAAATAATCAGAGCACTTTCATTCCCATGAGAACCTTAAGTATAGTGTGAATCAATTATTCACCCCTTCTCGTCATTATGGATGCTTACAGTTTTTATAGGCTCTTCAGGGCGTCCAGTAGCACAGTCAATAATTGTATGGACTCCAACCAATGTTGCTGGAAGTGTTTCAGGTTTGCTTAAATCCCCCTGTCCAGAAATCAGTTTAACTAGATAATTTTCACAACATAAAAAGAAAAATAAGAATGAATGTTACAAATACAGTCAGACCTCTCTATAACAGTCAAACCTCTCTATAACAACATTTCAATATAACGGCCAAGTTCTGTTTAGAACTGATTTCATATTATATTTATTAAATGTCCTATATAACAACATTTTGCTATAACAACTAAAATATATCAGGGACGCTGTTATAGAGAGGTTTGAGTATAGTTCATTGGCTCTACTTACATTGACAACAGTGGCGCCCCAATCACGAAGAAAATCAGCAGGAGCAGGCCTAGGCCTGACAAGACATCTAACGTCGTACCCCTCGTCCAGTGCTCTCCTAACTACTTGCCGTCCCAATGTGCCTGTGGCACCCACAACAAGAATGCTAGTCGGCCTCACTGGCGTTCCCGGAGCTAAATTCACTGCCGCTGGAGCACTCTGAGCGTTGCAAACCACCTTAGGTACCGAACAATGTTTTCCTACGGGACCAGAATTCAAAATTAAGAAACAAAAAAAAAAAAAATAGTGGGTATTGTTGGAATCAATACTTTTCTAATACCCAAAGACTCCACTTACCTTTACTAATGGCACAATGGATAAGGGAAAGAGATCAAAATTTACCCAAAAAAGAAAAAAGCCAAGAAAATTAGTGGGTAATGATGGAATCATGTTTTGTCAAACCCCAAAAGACTGTAATTACCTTTACTAGTGTTAATGGCATAATGGGTAGGGGAAAGAGAATAAAAATACTCCAAAAGAAAAAATGGAAAATTAGTGGGTAATTGGAATCAAATTTTGGTAACACCTGAAGAGATATGTAATTACCTTTAGTAGTGGTGATGGGAGAATAGAGAGTGGAATGGAAGGTGGTGCGGCATGAGAAGGAAGAAGAGAGCTTGCGAGAGGGAAGAGAAGTGAGATTAGTGACCTGGGCGTAGAGGGTGGACGCCATTAGAGACTGAGAGAAATGGGAGAATGGTGATTGACGCCAACTTAACTGATACAAGTATAGATTGGGAAAGAAGAGGCCACGTCGTCATCTTATTCTTCTTATGGATTGCAAAGAGGTTGGATTGCAAAGAGGTATGGTTCCCCGCTTTCCACCTCAGCTTTCCCGGCTTTAAAGGTGGGGACCATCTCCCTCCTCAAACACTTTTTTTTTACTACTCTAGCACTTATACCTATCTTGCTCTCTATTCTTCAAAAATGTTGCCGTATTCGTGTTGAATTTTCTAAAAATACACCATGTTTATCTTGACACATACTGTCTTTAATCGATTTTTTTAAAAAAATTAAAGAATGTAGCTTTATACTACCTTCATCTTCCCTAAAGTAATACTTATTGATCATTTTACAATTATATTTGATATTCAAAATTTATTATCCGATTAATCTAAATTTATGGTAATATTTCATTTTTTGCTACGTACATCCTAAACGTAACACTCCTCCTTATAATCACGGGTTGTGATGAGATGGTTGACATTTTAGATTGACTGCATAATTGGACATTAAAAATGATTTCCTTTTTTTCCCCTATTGTTTCAACGGAACATAACATTTGAAATGCTTTGAGATCTGGATCCATTTTTTTATCGGTATCGGTCTGTCGGGGTCGCTGGTGGATCTTCGCATGTTGAGTTGATATACTTAAAACTAGATAACTAGACTCATCTTTTGTGTATTTATAATTTGTCTAGGTCTTGACCTACATAGTATGGAACATAAGCAACTAATATGACATAACATGACATGTCAATTAGAAATCAGGTGAGAGAAAGAGGTTTTTCCCATGAGTGTTACATTCTAAGGGTAGATGACTCTATTGGTAAGAGAAATTCAAAAATGACTTAGTGTGTTATTTTCATTACTTAGAGGACAATTTAAGGAATCAATTGTGGTGAAGAGAGTAATATTAGAAAAAGAAAAGAAAAAAAAGAGCAAGAAAAATGGCTTTTCTAGGAACATTGTACTAGTAGTTTTTCTCTGTTTTAATTGAGGCCTTTGCATGAATGGGAGTTGACTTGTGACTTGTGAGCACGTTAACATCGTCAAAACTCTACCAATTGAACAGTGGGAAAATGATTAGTATATTATGCAGTTGATATACATTTAGACTAACTAGCAATGCTGATCTAATCGAAAGAAATGCAAAGGAAAAGCTGAGTACTATATACAACTTAATTTTTCTTTTAAAATAAAGTAAAAAACTTTAAACATGAAACGCCAACATCCTATATATTGAGCATTACCTCTCCTTTGGAGGTGTAATCAATATTCCAAGAGTTAATGCAGCATAAAGTTGTTTTTTCCTCAACTTATCCTGCTTTCTCTGTATTTAAATGCATAAAATTTCAATGATGCGGCAGTCGATTCTCTTGCCTTAAAACTGCACCATTGACTAGCAAAACTGGAGAACCAAGATCTTAGTTTGCACTTGGCTTTATGTACAAATTTCTGCTCCATACTGTTATCTTGTTATCAATTAATGGCAGCTGGTACTCAAAATGAGAACCTGCACCATCTGCAACGGTTCTTTAATCTGCGAAAATCTCTTCCATTTCCGGCTGTTATGTTTTAAAAAATCTGCCGGAATCTCTTCATTGAATTTCAAGTTCATTGATCTCCATATATTCTGTATCAGACCATTCTTGCTCTTCTTCACTAACCTGACTATCAGTTGCTTCAACCATATCTCTCCTACCACTATTAGTAGCAGAACCGGTATCCATTTCAGAATCTGCACAAATGCATGCTGATGGATTTTCGTGAAACTCGCCCCTGCCTGGCTTTACCTCCATTGGCTCTCCCATGAAACCTATTTGAGACGTTCGAACTTGTGAGGCAAACTCTTCCCATGTCATGTTATTTCGATTAAGGAACGACTTATAAAGCTTCTTAGCATTTGGACGGATAGTCGGCTTGTGATCAAAATATCTCCTGAAACACGAAAAGGATTTTTAACAAGTTGCCCTTTCCTGGAGTAACAGACTAACAGATAAAGTAACATGGTATTTGAGTAAACAAGATGGCATTTGAAGATCATTTTGTCAATGTTTTTTAAGAAGTAAGCTAGCTGATTTAGGTCGAAAAAATCAAGTAGCTTACCTTCTTCCAGCAAGAATTCTTGCCATATTACCGTTGTTATTGGACACGAATACATCACTCTCATCACAAACAATGAAATCTAACGCAGCCATCCTAGAAGAGAAGGAGGAGAATGGTGCCAATTCCTCCTTGCTGGCAATTGTTTCTTTGGAATAAAAATTTGGAAAAAGAGCCTTAAGAGGAGCCAATGTCTCCTCTCCTCCATAAATTTCTCCAGATGCCACATAAATATGAACATCATTACCAAAACCAAGTGCTCTAAGCATTAGTCCAATTTCCTCAGGAGTGAGAGGGCATTTTCCATGCCTTCGCTCCTTATCTGGGTTTCTTGTCTGCAAATTATGCCAAAGAAGCAAATATCATATTAACTACAAGTAGGGGCAATGTATGGACTAATGGATAATTAAATAGGCAGTGACTCACGTGTAACGTCTTCCACCGCTTCCGTATTTTACCTAGCTCTTTCCTTTCCTTGTCTCCTCCACCATAATAGCATCCAGAAAATGCAAGCATATCTGGTTCAAACCTAGCACATAGTAAACAAGTTTCAGAAAGCATATTCCAACAGTAGAATATCCAACAGTACACAATCTACAATGAGAAGATCAACATTGACATCCTAAAGGCAACACCAGATTTATGCAATAAAAGTTACTTTTGTGTACAAGCAGTTCTCTGCTGTTGTTGTTTTTTGTGTCCAAAATGTCTTCTAAATAAATTCATGAACAAAGAAAAGAACATTTGTGTAAAACATCTTTTGGCCATAAGCTATAATCAAATTACCTCAGATGTAAGGCAACAAAGTGCTTGCTTTTCATTCTTATCCGTTCAACCAATTTTCTGCCCATTTCAATAATGGGATCAGTAAACTTCAATGCATGATAATTGACTCTGCATCTCAGCTTCTGCAGATCTGTATCCAACCGATTGGAAAGCCTATAGTCAAATTTTGTTAGCTGAACAGCCTGCACCAGAGCAAAGGAAAGAGTCAAGAAAATCTGAGTCAACTAAAATATAAACTAGATTATCCAGATATGTTTAAAGGAACGATTCTAATAACACCAAAAAGCAATGAGCCAAAAACGATTCAGAAACGTAACTCTGCTAACAACAAGACGTCAAATCTACCCCCAAAACTTTTTGTTCTTCAGCATCAATAACTTAAAGTTCATGGATAGTTCATGCAGAAATTTGGCAGGTTGCCTGCTCAACTACATCCACATCAAGAAGATATGCCCGACTTACAAATTGTCATGGAAATAAGGTGGAGCTTGTGTTGTATGGATAGTAAATCTATCTGTAAATTTCTTTAGCTTGAACTTCCAAATTTTAAACTACTATGACTTAGTTGTGCATTAGAGCTATGGGTGGGGAAACTACTACATTTCAGCACGAGTTTGCCACATAGATGTATAATGCAACAAGAGCAACAGAATACTAAGACGCAAAACATAGGGAATCATGTGCTGTGCACAAACTTTCATGTCATGGGATGATATTATGTTCAGCTGTATCGGACAAGGCAAACATGCTTTATAAAGGACTCACATGTTTTTTCTTTAAAATAGGCAGGATGCGAGTTTCATAACACTTGGCATTGCACTTCCTTGGAACACGCGTTCTATATGGAGTTATGACTTTATCTCCGATTCTTGGAAGATCCCTAATAATTTTGACATCTTTTGAGAGGTGTGATATAAACCAGTCAACGTCAAAAATCTCAGAGAAGTTGCTGCACGAAAAAAGGAATGATTAAGTCTCATGAATTTTAGTGTACTATAACAAATAAAAAGATAGCTCAGAGAATGCCTTTGTGCATAGATTATTCCAAATAAAACCTTGAATCTTTCCAGTATGATTTCTGGTCGAGTTTTGGAACTACAAGGATGGCATTCAAGATATGAGCTGCAACAACTGCATCTACAATCTGCATCCAGCAAGAATATGATTTGAAACTCATATTTGATTTAGTAGTCTCATAAAATGTAACTGCAAATAATTAGAATTCCAACAGCCAAAAAAACTGCTCGTATTATCTCGGATTTTATATAAACTCTTACAGTGTCCAGAAATGGACTTGCTGATTTTGATAGCACAGTTAAGTAAGACAAGTCAGTGTCAACAGAAAACTAGATCCACCACTACAAATAAAAAGACCATGAATAAGTAAATTAATTCATTAACTGTTCTGTATCTATAACCATCAAAATGATTATTTCATTAGTTTCTATCAGGCCAAAGGAAGGAGACACAAAACAAGATAAACGCAGTAATGGTAAAGGCTAAAAATTTGGGACAACGGACCGTTTTGGGAAATTATGGGATCAGGGAACGGACCAACATAACTCCCAATTATTCATTCATGGCACTATTCACAAGCTACAACTTGTAATCCCTATGCAGTTGAATGTTACAGGTAACATGAATAATAATATATTGCTGATGTACTGATTCACCAGATCATATTTCCAATTTCCAAGTGGGAAAATTTTCTCGTTCTAAGTTTCAATAGAATCTAATTTATTGTAATCAAATTGCTTTTTTCATTGGACCCAATTCAAACGAGGTCTCACAGAACATTCATAAGGAAAGATGTCACTCAGGTATCAGCAAGGACATGGTTTAATTAGAGGTTTAAAATTTTGAACATTTGAAAACTTGTATCTTATCCAAGCCTGCAGTACTTTTTTTGTTTTTTTCAAAGGGTTCCGAAAATGCACTTCAAAAAGATTTATATCTTAAATGCAGTGGGGCCTGACTTGAAAAGGAAATCCATTCAATTAGGGAAATTTTGGCATGAATGAAGAAAGAATTTACCCCAGTTCGCTGTTGATTCAAGCCTCCACTAGTTGCAATCATCAAGTACCTATTGGGATGAGTATTAACCTCTGCACCTGCAAATGTTACAGACGAATGAATATTCACCAAAAGTAGTGCTACTTTTCATCAACTTTTAAGACTATATATCAAGATCCAAATGTGAGGGTCAAAACCAAAAATTGTTAAAACAAAGTGCACCCACTTGGAAATTTGTTGCTGGAATCACTGCAGGAGTGGTAGAATTTAGATTGCTTCGAAATCCATACGTCTCCGCTTAAACTTCCTCCACCCATCTACACATTCAAAATAATAATTCAAATAAAGAAACAATCTTACGTGGAAAAAGTCAAAACTGCAATAACGCTCACCGGAACGCGAAAGCCGTGTTCTTTTTGCAGGTTCATCTGAAGCCCCGTCCCGTTATTTAACTGAATACAGTAACATAACAGAAGAATAATCAAAATCAAAACAGACCCAAAAAGATAAAAATGATGGACTGCAGTGGCGTGGACACACGTGGTCATTTTAACACCCTTCATCGAAAAATTATACTGTGTATATATAAAATTTTAATTTTTATACATATATATTAAATCTTGAACACTCTTAATTAACGAAATTTCTGGCTTCGTGACTGATGGAGATATATAGAATGAATGAGAATATAATATGTATGTACATACCGAGATGGGATTGATAAGGTGATGGTGGTGGGAAGTGATGGGAGGAGAGAAAAACACAAAGAAGAAAAGAAGAGCGCCTGATAAAGCTGAAAGAAGAGGAAGAAGGCGGTGAATATGGCGGCGTCTTCTTAATAACAGAGTGTGGAGAATGATTTGGATTATTCCAAGAAACAAAGTTTCATGGTGGCGTTCTTTTCTCTTCTTCATGTTTTTTGTATAATAATAATAATAATAATCTTGAATAGCGGAGAGAGAGTATATAGGTGGATAGGCTATAGGTGAGAGTTGAATAGAAAGAAGAAGAAGAAGTTGGTATAGAGAAATAGTGGGGAGTGGTTTAGAAACAATAACAACAACATATCAGCAGCTTCGTATGCAGCAGATATTACGTCTTTTTTGGGTGAAAAGGACAAACAAGCACATTAATTCATTTTCCCGTATTTTGCTTTGCCCCAGGTACGGCTGTTTACCAAAAGTTTCTGTGCTCCTCCTCCTTGCAGAGAGTAGTTGTTTCCACCCACTATTCTATTTTTATTCTTATAATAATAATAATAATACTTTTGAAGTGCGACAGTGACACGCTTAATTTCTTATGTAAATTCACATCTTGATAGTTGATAGTGATTGTTCATCTTTGTGAGATTACATATTTAGTAATATTGAATGAAAAGTATTTCTTCTTTTTTGCTAAAAAGAGAATAACGATATTTGATGTAACGACTCCAAATGATCTAATTTTCGTTCTCAATTCAAACTTTTAATTTCCTTATTTTTAAATATATGGTTTATTATAAAACGTATTTTTTTCATAATTAAGTATATATTTTATAATGTTTTAAAATTATTTCACTCTCTCAGAAGTGATAATGACATATTGACGTCTTCAACGGAACAAGTATAAGTTGCGGTTCTTACGCTGCTGTATTTGATAATGTCTTTGACACATTGAACATTTCAAATGTTCATTAATTAATTAGTACTAATAAAATATATCTAACATTATCTTCTCTCTGCCTCGTTTAATCCAACTTAAATCTTACTATAGATGGCAGAAATCTATGCTCCCATCACTTATTAAGTTACTTAGCATACAAATCTATGTGAAGCAAATTAAACTTGATATTAAGATTTTACAAGCAACTGCGTTCTCAATTTTAGTTCATATTTTATCATTTCACTAGGTATTTCTCTTCTTTCTTTCACCGCGTAAAAAGTTACTCGAGTGCAACTCACACCATTGTTACTGATTAGGTCATCTGGATTAATTACGGTCGCGGAGAAAGTCATTTCTATATTATAAAAGGAAAAGGTTGTACTATAGATTATTGGTCAGCGAAAGCATATACTCCTTCCGTCTCAATTTATGTGATATAATTTGATTATGCACAGAGTTTAATAAATAAAAGAAGACTTTTGAATCTTGTGGTTTAAAACAAACTAAAGATATTTGTGTAGTAATAAATCACCTCGTTAAGCGTAAAAGATACTCCCTCCGTTCACTTTTATTTGTCCACTTTTGATAATGCACACTTCTTAAGAAATAATAAATGAAGTGCATAATTTACCAATGCACCCATATTAATTAGTGCATATTTTTATTGGATTTGAAAAATGATTTGAAGTGAGTATTTAATACTATGGGTAAAAACAAAAAAGAAATTGTTGTCTTGATATGCTAAAAGTGAAAATCTATTTTTAAGTGAAAATGCACCCTATATTAATTGATGCATATTTTTATTGGATTTAAAAATGATGAAGATTTAATACTATGAGAAAAAAGAAATTGTTGTCTTGAGATGCTAAATTTAAAAGTGAAATTATTGTTTAAAGTGAAATTATTGTCAAATAAGGAAATGTAACATTCTTTTTTTTTTTTTTTGCAGACTAAAAAGGAAAGTTTATCATATAAATTGGGACATATAGAGTATAAAGCAAGCTATCATCTCATGAGTCATGAAATTAAATGAACTTGAATGCTGAAGGAATAAGATAAATGATTCATATTGTCAATTCAAATTATAAGTATAGATTGACGCATAATCGTTTGATATATATCGTCGAGAATTATGGTGGTGTTTGACATTAAATCCCACACGATAATGTCACTATATAAATTTGAAGATGTGAGATGCTTCGACGTAAACACCTTTTGCTTTGGTTAAGTTTGTCGGACAAGAATTCAAGCAAGATCTTTGTAAAAGCCATATAAAAGGTGTCTCGTTCTTCTATGGAGCCAGGGAAATGCACGTGAGCCACTGTTCTTATAATTTTGTTTATTGCAAGCTGTAACAGATTAATTAAAGAGTGTTTATAGATTAATTAATTCGTTCTAACTCAAATAGCATTTAATCTTTTTTCTTTTCTTTTCAAATTCATAGTGCATTTATGCTTGGCACGATTTCTGAGTTTAGTTATTTAATCTTGTAACTACCAGTTCGTTTGACTGGACATTTCCGTTCATCACTTTCAGAGTCTAGATTAGTTAAAATGTTAACTAGTACTTATTTTTATTAATTTTGGAGTCTGAATCAGCTTGAATACATTTCGACTATTTTCACGGATACTTACCTGCTACTCCCTTCGTTCCTTTTTAAGTTTCATGGTTATTAAAATAACTGGTCAAAAATACCATTAATTTTAGATAATAAAAAAAGAATTAGTTAATCTTTTCGCCTTTACACTTACTCTATTTTTATAGTGAATGCAAAAGTAGGAGGGAATAAATTGAGTTTAACGAACACATAAAATAATTTAATTAAATTTTCTTAATTAATACTCCCTCAAAGATAGAAAAGAGTGTCCACTTACCCGCTCTTTTTTTGTTAAAAAGAGTGCTCACTTACTAAATCAAGAAAAAATTAACCTATTTTTTTTAAAATTGTCCTTATTAAGTGATCAAATCTCAATACTTATTTAATAAGGGTAATTTAGTCAAATTACTTATTTTTGCCTAGAAATTTGTATTTTTTTAAGGGCTATGCAAATGACTAAGTGAACACTATTTTTTATTCGGGGCGCAGAAAAATCAAATATGACAGGTTAAAGGAATCTAATCCAGTAATTTTGTCTATCAAAGGTACGTTACTGCTAGTAGTAATTAATAGGGACTAGCTGGTCAAAAGTCAAAACAACCGAATTAGTAACGGCAAAGGAAGCGGTCAACAAGCAGAATTATGATGTATATGTTCACCTTGGGAAATACTAAAAATAGAAGGAATAAATAACTATAGAGATAAAAAATAAAAAATAAAAACAAAATAAATAAATTATAGAGACATGATAGTTTTTATGAGGTTCGTTGGGCTGACGTGTACTATATGTATAATTTGGATTAGGTATTTCAGAAGATGTTAAGATGGGATGGTGTGTGCTAATTAAGTAATGATTAAGATCTTAGGTTGCACCTAGCTAATTATGCAGCCCCACATTGACAACTTAAAGCCACATCTGCAATCATGTAGACTACGACTGGCTAAGGACTAGTCGTAATCCGAGATTCAGATTAGTCAGAACACATTAAGATACTAATCAACTTGTCTTGTACAAGGCAGGGTTTGAGCCGTTTTTTTGTGGGAATCATGTTTTGGTCTGCCAATATTATAGTACAATTGAACATGTTAGATTTCCCTTTAAAATAATAATTTCATTTGATGATGGGGTTTGGTGAATATGTGTTGAGGCCGTTGAAATTCTATCATCCAATCACAAGTTGGAAAAAGGAAATGTAATCAACAGAAACATTGATGTTCGTTGCTAGCTATAGAAAATATAGGGTATAGAAAATAATCACTTATTATGAAACAGACTATTTAACTCTTAAAAAGTGTTCAATTAAGAATGTGTATAAACTAAAAAAATCACTTATTATGAAACAGAGGAAGTATTACTGGGTCGATTAATTGCTTCATACTGAAGTCAACACTAATGAATGGAGAAGGAGATTATTTATGGGAAGTAACAATTTGATGTGATGAATTACCTACCTACAAGTTGGTATCTTTACCATCACTGAAGGTATTAATAAATGGGGTTGATAGGAAATTTTATCAACTATCGATCGAGTGTTTACTTATAAAATAGAATAGTCTACGGGGCAAGCTGATTTTCTACTTTTATCCGTAGCATTAAAGACGCATGTACAAAAAAGAATTCCTTTCTTCGTCCCAATATATGTAACCATTTGACTTGAAACAAAGTTCAACAAAAACAAGCAATACTTTTAAAATCTGTGGTCTAAAATAAAATAAATCTTAGACATTTGTGTGTTTATAAATAATTTCATTAAGATTAAAAGGAGAATTTTAAAATTAAATTGTTCTAATTATAGAAATGTGACATTTTTTTTTGACTTACTAATAAATTTTGGTGGTCAGAAATACTAGATTTGGTCGTAACTACTCGATTGATATAGATAACACTCAATTAATCTCCATTGTGGAATGAGGTGAAAATGAAAAGTAAATTGTATATAAGGGTAACAATACTATTAATGGTGTGGTTGCACTTAAATGTCTAACTTTTGCCCTTCATGATGAATTACTTGAGAACTTATGCCCGTGCATCTCATAAGTTACGCATCTCTAAGAGTCATGCCAGCATGCGTAAGTTATGTTCCTATAGCCTATAGGCATAAGTTTGGTTTTAAGGGGCAAAAATTAAAGACCAACCCATTTGAAGGCAAAAATTAAAGACCACCACAAAATAGGAAAAGTAAATCACCCACGTTTTGAAAAAATATATAATTGTATTTTTGAGCTGCTTTAATCTGCCAATCTACTCTAACCACTTACTCAGGGGTAAAATCTAATGTACTTTTATTTTCTATCAAAATATTATTAATAACTTATTAATGCAGAGTCACCACACTCTAGGACATTTCATAATTTGAACGCTTTCCCAATCTTGAGTTGCCTGCAACTCCAACGCTGAAGATAGTAATGTCGGTCCTTTAATCCTTGTAAATGACTAGTATTTTATTGGTTAATTTTGTATTTTTAACGAAGGAGCCTCTGCCTCTGGATTCTGCTTGTCTTTAAGATTCACTCGAACTAATAGTAGCAAGTTAAAAATTGTGGGGTATAGGTGAAAAATGTACTCCAAATTGGCGACTTACTCATTTGTTTAACTTCATCCAATATTTTTGAACGAGTAACGGACAATTTTATAATAAATGCCCAAAGACAACATACAAAAACAGAAACATCATCACGTGAATCTGATTTTTTTTTTTTTATTACTTCTTTACTGAAACAAGAAGCTCTGCACCTGAAACAATCCATTAATTAATCAGATGATTACAAGGATCAAGTGCAAGTACTTAACATCGACTTTTGCTGCTTGGTATCTCTCAATTGCCTTGGTCCGTAAGCCGAGGTGAAATAAGGATTTCGATTTAGTCGATGCAACATACGATTGCATTCAATACTTATTTGTGACGTTTTATATCGATTTATCGCGCATAAATATATAGTAGTATTTTGTATAGATACTTATTTTGTTTATAAAATATTTTAAGTCTATATCTGCTTCTTTCATTAGAAAAATAATCAAGTCTTGAAAAGGGTGCAATGCAATGTATTATACACAAAGCGGACTGCATTTTTTGTTGATTCATCCACAAGTTTTTAGGATCCTCCAAGAACTTCATACAATTTGTAGTCCATGAAAACAATATGATACAGGTTAAGGAGAACACTTTTTTCGAAAGGTGCCTTTAATTTTTAAAAAAATATCCTGAAAGCTTGAGCTCAACCCCGCCATTAAGAAAAAAAAAAACAAGGCAAAAAATCTAAGCAATGCCGATTTTTTTTTTTTTTTTTTTACCAAACAAAAAGTAATATTATATCTAAACCTTTGTATTTTTTTTTCTATCGAATTTCAAACTCAAAACCTTATTTTAGGCGAATCTACTCTAACCAATATTACTCAGTGGTTTAAAAAACTTACGTATAGAGCAAGATAAATTACGCATCGTAATATCTAATGTACTTTTATTTTCTATCAAAATATTAAATTAATAACAAAAGGGTATTAAATGCAGAGTCAGGACCGAGGACCGTTATTGGAGACCAGTCGACTATCCCCAGTGGCATTTCAAAATTTGAACACTTTAATTCAATCTTGAGTTGCCTGTCAACTCCCAAGAGATGACGCTGAAGATAGTAATTTACATTTTTTTGTCGGTCCTTTAAATCCCTAAATGACTAGCATTTTATTGGTTAATTTTGTATTTTTAACGAAGGAGCCTCTGCCTCTGGATTCTGCTTGTCTTTAAGATTCACTCGAACTAATAGTAGCAAGTTAAAAAATTGTGGGGGTATAGGTGAAAAATGTACTCCAAATTGGCGACTTACTCATTTGTTTAACTTCATCCACTATTTTTGAACGAGTAACGGACAATTTTAACAATATATATATGCCCAAAGACAACATACAAAAACAGAAACATCATCACGTGAATCTACTTATGCTATTTTTTTTTTTTTTTTCATTACTTCTTTACTGAAACAAGAAGCTCTGCACCTGAAACAATCCATTAATTAATCAGATGATTACAAGGATCAAGTGCAAGTACTTAACATCGACTTTTGCTGCTTGGTATCTCTCAATTGCCTTGGTCCAATAAGCCGAGGTGAAATAAGGATTTCGATTTAGTCGATGCAACATACGATTGCATTCAATACTTATTTGTGACGTTTTATATCGATTTATCGCGCATAAATATATAGTAGTATTTTGTATAGATACTTATTTTGTTTATACAAATATTTTAAGTTAAAATCCATTAAAATTTGATTATTAAACCTTTCCTTATTTGAATTACGCAGCTAAATTTTAGGACTTTGAAATCAACTAAAATTTTAATTATTAATTTCCCCTATTTGGTTTATATCATATATAACATATGTAGAATAAAAAAAAGTTAGTAACTCACGGAAATACATTCTGAAATTTGGAATAGTTTATGGTAATATTTTGCTAGCTATGCATCAATGGCAATAACTAATGATTTCTTGCTTTGTTTTAGTGGGGTGGATTGACATCCATGTATCGATCATGTTGAGTTTTTTTCCCATCATTCCTTATATGCAATTTTGGTTATATTGATTCTTTTCTAAAGCCAAAAAAAAAAAAAAAAAAAAAAAGAAAGAAAGATGAGAACCCAGTACTTTGTTTGGTGTGATAGCAATAATTTTAATGGGCATCACCCTAAAAGGTTTGATAGCATAGAGGATACATGCCAATCTAAAAAGAGAAAACAATTGAGTTCTTCTACCTCGCAAGACCTTGGCTATTAGTAGTATATAACGGAGTTGAAGGCAGCGAAAGGTTAAGAGTTTTTATTTTATTTTCATAATCGTTAGAGATTTTTGTTTGAAGTTTGTTATTACTTTTTACTTTAAACAAAATTTAATTTAATTATAGCTATAAAGCATTATTAGGTTAGATATATAAAGCACAACATTCGGGTCAATAGCATTATTTTGTCATTTAAATGAATGTTGCATCTATTTTTACGTTCATTGCTATTTTATAATAATTTTGCTGTTTCATATAAAATTTAGGGAAAAGGTCCAAATACATCTCTTAACTTTGCGATTTAGAGCAGATATACTTCCGTTATAAAAGTGGTGTGTGTAAATATACCCCCGTCCTTATAAAATGGTGATAATATACCCTTTTTGCTGCCGATTTTAAAAAAAAAATTATTTAGTTATTTTTTAATTAAAAAAATACCACGAGGCTTTAAAAAAAGTCTACCCATTTTGTTTGAGTAGACATATTTTTCTAAAGCCACATGATAATTTTTTTTTCTGGTGGGTCTGGTCTGGTTCATTAAAAAAAATGGATAGACTTATTTTTTTAAAAGCCACAGAGATATTTTTTTAAACGAACCAGATCCGACCCACTAGAAAAAAAATTACCATGTGGCATTAGAAAAATATGTCTAGTAAAATAAATAAGTAGACTTTTTTTTAAAGCCACATGACATTTTTTAATTTAAAAATAAGTTAAATGATTTTTTTAAAATACATCCGTTGGCGAAAAGGGTATATTTATACTATTTGTATAAGGGTAGGGGTATATTTACTCCATTTTGTAACGGCAAGAGTATATATACACCACTTTTTTAACAGAATATATCTGCTCTAAATTGTAAAATTGAGGGGTATACTGCTCCTTTGCCCTAAAATTTGCATAATTTATAGACAGGCTAAGGCTAAAACTGGTATTTCAGAAACAAAGCCTTGTGTCTGTTTACACAACTAACCCAAACAAAATTTCAACTCCAGGCGGGCCTTATGAGAGAATGAGATTGGAATTCAATATTTGTGATTTTTAATTTCAGAAAGAATAGAACGGGAAAGACAGTTGACACGTGGCAGGAAAGGCTTTGGATTGCGTGAGAGTAGAAGAGAGGGTAACTTGAGAAGCTAATGAATGCTGTTCGTGTGTGTGTTAAAATAAGGGGGCAGTAGTGAAGTCCTCCTCGATACGTTCGATATATCGAGATTGTTTGTATTGATAGTATTAGTATTCAAAGGATGAATAAGCTAAAATCATCAAACTCAGAATTGGACTTGGATCGACCCAATCTGGAAGACTATCTTCCAACTGGATCCATCCCTGAACCCCATGGCAAGCTTCGCCTGTATGGCCTTTTTCTTCTTCTTCTTCTTCTTCTTCTTCTTCTTCTTCTTCTTCTTCCCGAGTTTTCATTTTTTTCTTCCCCTTTTGCAGGCGTGATTTGCTTGATATTTCTCCCACCCTAACTGAAGCTGCTGGTGCCATTATTGACGTCAGTTTTTCTTCCTTTGATTTACTTGTCACTACCTTCAATTTATTGTGACCCACATCTTCTTATTTCTGTTGCTCTGATCGCCTGTCAATTCTATCACTGCAAATTTTACTGATTGTTTCACTTCCATAAACAATTGACCTCTACTTCTTCTCGATTTTTTCCAACACTTGGTTTTGGAGCTTGCCCTTTAATAGTTTGAGAAAGTTTACATATACCTATCTGCTTTGCTTTCTAATCGCGTGTTAATTGGTTAATTATTTAACGACTGTGACTGCAAAAATGCCAATTCTTGCACTACCAGAAACAATTGGACCTCTACGTCGTTTGGATTTTGTCGACAACTTTATTTTGGAGCTTGCCCTTTCAGTTTGAGTAAGTTTAATGTATCCATTCTCATTTTTTTTGTTTGCAGGATTCTTTCACCCGATGCTTCAAGTCAAATCCACCAGAACCTTGGAACTGGAACATTTATTTGTTTCCTTTATGGTGCTTGGGGGTTGTTGTTAGATATGGGATTCTTTTCCCTATAAGGTTTATCCTCTTTCGTTTCTTTTATTTTTCCTCATTTGGGTCGTAATCATAAACTAACTTTGTACCTACTATGGCCATGATAATTTCACTTCCTCTATATATAGAAGATGGAAGAATGGAATTCTATACACTCGCTTAATGAAAAGGGACTCCCTACATTAAGATGCTTATCGTTATCAGTTGTGGATCTATTGCAACAGTTGTCCACTATCCCATCGAAAGCTCACTTTTGCCTTCCTTTGTTTATAATGCAATTGCAGAGTTATTGTCTTGACAATAGGATGGATAATATTCCTCTCTTGCTATATCCCGGTGCATTTCCTACTGAAAGGGCACGATAAGTTCAGGAAAAAGCTAGAGGTATCTCTCTTGCTATCCAGTTTACTTAAATTTTCTCTTTTATTTGCTTTAGTTAGGGACTGCGCTTTGGTTGGCATTTGCTCGCAATATATATGATAATTTTACCTTTATCCTTAGCCTTATGGAGAAAATCATATTCATCTTATAAGGAACTTGTGACATTGAGACTCACTTAGTGAAAAGGAACTCCCTAGATTAAAAAAGAATTTCCTTCGTAATTAACCAATTAGCTTATAGAAAATGAACTGCCTGCTCAAAGAATAGCTAACTAGAGAGTCCGTCGGCTGCAATGTTGTTCAGCACTCTATCTGGTGAAATACTGAACAATTGGGTTCAAACAAGACCAGGCACACTATACAAGGAAAGCGAGTTTAGTTCATAATACTTTGGCAAATTATAGCAGATATTGATACTGAAACTGGTTTTGGAGAGAGCTTCACAGTCATATCCTGATCTGTACAATTTGTTAAAGCTGCTTTATTTACGCTCCACTATTGCTCAAGATAATGGAAAAACTAGTTCTTTTAACTTGGCATATGGATAGAAATTACTGAAACTTGTGTTATAAAATTTCCCAAGAAATAGGAATATGTTGCAAAACAAACAATTGAAGCAAGCATGGGTCGAGCTCGTTGCACGGGGCTTGCCTAGTGCTAGTTATCTCTTTTGTGTGGTATGCGGGCTATTGCACAGGAGCGGGGTTTACCCTGTGCACACCCGAAGGGTAGCGTCTGCGGGTTCCCTTGTCATAAAACAAACAAACAAACAATTGAAGCAAGCATGGATTTCAGTGTATGAACAGAAATTACTACAGCTGCAGACATTAGGAAATGCAATTAGCAATGGAACACTTCATCCTATTGATTAGCTTTGGAAGTTGTCATTGTGTCTGGACTAGGTTCCTGCAACATTTGTGTATATGTTCAAGTATGATCTTCGATAAAAAATTGGTAGAGCACATTGAAATATCACACGAGGAATCTGCCACATCTGTTTATTTCATTAACTTTTTCAAACAAAAATAGTTTTTGAAGATATTCAGATACACTATGCTCATACTTCTTTTTTCTTCAGCTGAAGCTTCTGTCTTTCTTTCTTCTTTTTTTTTTTTGGTCCACCAAATGACTTTATTTTTTCCTTTTCCTTAGTAGCCGGTTAACATTCAAACAAAAACCATCCAAGACAATGCGACAGAGAAACTATCCCTAATCAGAAAACTAATTCTCGGTATTTAATGGCATCGTGTCTTATGGGATACTATCCCTAAAATTTAGCAATTATGATGGAAACAAACCAAACCAGTACTCAAATATATAATTAAAAAACTACAGTATCAAAAAAGACATTGAAATCGAAACAAGAATATTCAAATAAGAAATACAATATTCAGATCAGTATTCAACAGGATATTCAA
This sequence comes from Lycium ferocissimum, assembly GCF_029784015.1. Taxonomy (NCBI): domain Eukaryota; kingdom Viridiplantae; phylum Streptophyta; class Magnoliopsida; order Solanales; family Solanaceae; genus Lycium; species Lycium ferocissimum. The sequence continues at coordinate 43,052,232 of NC_081348.1, forward strand.
ATCAACTTGGGTCAGCCACCGGCTACCAACAGCGTCTTGACCCCATCCAATTTTTTGGCCCACCTGTAAGATAGATTGGCAATACGTGGGGAAATTCTCTATTATGAATTTTGATGTCTAGACTTGCTTATGTTGCACTTTTGTTATTCTCTTGAAGAGTATCTATAGTTCTATAATTTTGATGTCTAGACTTGCTTATGTTGCACTTTTGTTATTCTCTTGAAGAGTATCTATAGTTCTATACATACTAAATCCTTGCCTTGGTTAATTTTCTTAGAGGTGTCTGGTGGAGCTGATATGCAGTTTCTTTGTTGCATCTTGGACTGGGGTTGTCAAATACCACGGCCCACGGCCTAGCATACGACCTAAGCAGGTACGTCTGGTCGTCTGCTGCTATAAATGAAATCACACATGGGAACCATCTTCTCTGATACATCTAAAATCGCCTTATGCATTTTATTGACAGGTTTTTGTGGCAAATCACACATCTATGATTGATTTTATTGTCTTAGAGCAGATGACTGCATTTGCAGTGATCATGCAGAAGCATCCTGGATGGGTCGGTAAGAGTTCTAAAGCATTTGCATTGTCTGCTCATTAATTTTGTCTCTGTCAAAAGTTGCTGAGCTTTAATATGAAGACATGTATATTAACTGCTAAACCTAAATATACCCTCTTGTGACATATCTGAAGTTAAGGCTTAATAACACCTCAACTGTTTAACTTCAAGTTTTTGAATTATTAGAACCTATAATTCAGGTAATGATTCAGGAACAGGGTGTTGGATAGGAACTTTGCAGATGTTATAATGATAACTGCAGTAGCAAATATCTAGTGCAGAGTGAGTGCATTGATCTGAATTAGAGTTGAACTTGGTTTACTTTACTAGTCAAAATATATATGGAAGGTAAATATTGAAGCTTAGGGTAACTATAAGTTGGCTGTGTAGACCCTCTTAACTTCTTGTCATGCTAGCTAGACCTTTTTTTTAATATAAAAAGGGATTCTTCTTAGGTAGGGATCGTGCTGATGTTGTTCTGCTAACTGCATAGCTAACTGCAAAAATTCGGTGCAAAGTGCAAACTAAGGGCATTTGATGTGGAAGGCAATTATTGAAGCTTAGAGTAACTATCCAAACCTTCTAATTGTTGTGCTATTTGGCTTTCAATCAACAAAATAAGATCTAAAAAAATAGTAGGAATTGTTTATGGTTACAAGAGTTTTAGCTTGATTAACTCCAGGCTATTTTGTATTGCTACCTTCTCTCCTTATGTAACAACCCAGCCCACTAGTGATATTGTCCGCTTTGGGCCTAGGCCTGCACGGCTTTAAAACGCGTCACTAGGAGGTGAGGCATGCTTACTTATATACACCTATCCTGTGTTTTGCTGATGTGGGACTTTCCTCCTAAGCTGGGGTGTCACACCTTACCTCTTCACTGGGCAAGCAAATCTTGTACAGGCAGAATTCAAAACCTTGTTTGTACTAGTCTAGAAAAGATCAAAATTGCTACCTTCTCGCCTTACCTCTCTTTCACTGGGCTGCTAACTTGTCATTGTATAACTGCAAGGATCAAAATTTATGAAGGATAGCAAAGGAATTTTCACTGTAAACTCAGCATACAGAGACCTGAATGTCTCAAGTTTTCAAGAAGAGGGATGGCAATGGAAGATGATATGGAAGACAAAAGTACCTTATAAAGTGAACTGTTTTAATTGGCTGTTGGCAAAAGAGGCAGTGCTGACTCATGAAAACCTGAACAAAAGAGGTTTTCACTTATGTTCTAAATGTTTTTGGTGTGGGGATCATAATGAGACAATTAGTCATCTTTTCTTGCACTGCAAATGGACAGACCAGCTGTGGAAGATGTTTATCAACCTGAGGAAGATCAGATGGTGGAAGCCTGGGAGCAGAGAAGGAGTGTTAAAGTGCTGGAACAGGGATGGGAATGTAACAGGAAAAGAGGAGAGATGGAAGATTGTCCCATCATGTATCTGGTGGACTGTTTGGAAAGAGAGGAACCAGAGATGTTTTGAGAACTAGCAGAACAATTTACAGAAGTTAAAGATGAATTGTCTAGCTCATTTTTTATTTTTGGTGTAAACAGGAAATTTTAGGTCAGACAGAAGATGTTTTTGATGTGTTAGATCTCCTGTAAGGATAGAAAACAATAGAGATCAATGCTGTAAATGTAACCTTTTGGAGGGGGACTACATATTTTGATGCAGTACACCTGTGGATATATAGATTAACTGTTACAAGTCTCAAAAAAAAAAAAAAAAAAAAAAAAAAAATATTATGAAGTGATCTTTTATGTCTCCTCTTCCCTATATCAATTTCTCATTAAAAATAATATTTTTGCAGGACTACTGCAGAGCACTATTTTAGAAGGTGTTGGATGTATCTGGTTCAACCGCTCAGAAGCGAAGGATCGTGAAATTGTAGCACGGAAGTACGTCATGTCAGAAGAATCATTCTAGACATTTCATTCTGCTCTGCTTTTCTTACATATTTTAATTTTCAGGTTGAGGGAACATGTTGAAGGGGCCGATAACAACCCTCTTCTTATATTCCCTGAGGGAACTTGTGTAAATAACCACTACTCTGTCATGTTCAAAAAGGTAATCTCAATGAATTCATTCATTTATATAATTTTAAAGAGTTGAGCTATCCTTGACCCAAATTATTGGTCTTTTGAGACCTCCCCTCCCCCAAAATACTGAGTTCTTTCTTGTGAGTAATTGGTTGAAGAGTAAAACTGAGAAGTACATTTTATGGTGTTTCTGGTCTTCAGTATTATTTTAGCATCTTTTTGTTAATGTGGGTTTTCCAAATGTTTAAGCTAATGGTATTGATGCTCTATCCCTTTTCATGCATGATGAATAGGGAGCATTTGAACTTGGCTGCACTGTTTGTCCTGTTGCAATCAAGTACAACAAAATTTTTGTTGACGCTTTTTGGAACAGTAGAAAGTAAGGTTTTCTTAACACCAAATTGCTTATCTGGTTTATTTGTTGGTATTCATTTCGTTATAATCTTTCTTCTCTCCTTTTTTTTTTTTGTTTGCTAATTAAAGGTTTGCTTAACGCCAATTTGCTTATCTGGTTTATTTGTTGGTATTCATTTCGTTATAATCTTTCTTCTCTCCTGTTTTTTGTTTGCTTATTTGAAGTTCGCCTTTCTTATATTAATTGCAGACAGTCCTTCACAATGCACCTCTTGCAGCTCATGACATCTTGGGCTGTTGTCTGTGATGTTTGGTACCTGGAACCTCAGAACATAAGACCTGGGGAGTCTCCAATCGAGTTTGCAGAGAGGTAAAATTCCCATTCTGAAAAGCAGTAACTACTGTTTTAACAGAGGCATTTATCTTATCAGATGTTAGATATCAATTTATCGACAGTACTTGTATTTAAGGAAATCCTTGCCAATTTTCTCTTTTCAGGGTGAGGGACATCATTTCTGTTAGAGCAGGTCTAAAAATGGTTCCTTGGGATGGATATTTGAAATACTCTCGTCCTAGCCCCAAGCATCGAGAGAGGAAGTATGTTTGCTATATTGCTCCCTCCCCTCCCTCCTCCCAGCAGTATAGACTTAATGTGCTGTTCACAATTACTTTGATTTCTTGTAGTGACAGAGCTGATCCTGTACCTGCTAGTTTCCTGCCATATATTGTTTTCTTGATCATTTTGCATGTGCATTCTTATATATGCGGATGATGGTAGCTATACTGATCATTTAGAGGATTATGAAAGATTGAAGTCACGGTTTGTCTGTTTTGTATCTCCAGGCAACAGAGTTTTGCGGAATCAGTGTTGCGTCGCCTGGAAGAGAAGTAGAGAATTGGATGTATGCTTTGTCTCCATGTGCACTTTGCTTTGAGTTTAATTTTATTCTCAAGTTTATATTTTCTGTGGCCTATAGCCGTTCAATTTGGAATAGTTGTCATGCTATTCTTCTCAACTCGACATTTTGTCCTTCATCACTTTCTTTAGCCGTAGTTAAGAGAATGTTAGTACAAATTGGCAGCAATTGCCTGTGAAGTGCTTCGCTTATTCTTATAGAGTTTTTACTTGGGATATCCACGCAGTATACATGTTTCTTGGGGCTGTTCAAAGAATTGAACTTTCAGTTTCTTTTTGATTCTTGTGCACACCACAGAAGCTATGTATGGATGTGGAGGAGTTGTTTAATGGATGTAGGGACTCTGATATTTTGTCGTTTTTCAAATTTGAACGGTTAGCCATTTTGAAGAAATTTCTTGAAGGGTGATTAGTCTTCGGTGAGATTTTTTTTAGCCTTAATACTTTTCATGATGGCAAAGAATCATGCTTTTTTAAATCAGGTAATTCTGGGAATGACAGAAGAATTATGTTTGGATGGATTTCTTTTACTTTTATCTTCTTTTTTTGTGTGTGAGAGAAAGATATAGATGACTGTTCACACATCCGATGAGCTACCTTATGCCAGGATCTTTAAAAAATAAATATAGTACTCGTTAGTATATGAATGAAAAGCTTATGAGATAGTGGAAGTGGGGTTGTGTTACTGCAGTAGGTCCCTTCAATTGCTCACTTGGTGTGATCCAATGGTCATTGAAATTGGTAAACCTTAAAGATCGCTGTTTAAATATAGGTGAGTTTTCATTTGCCTAAATTTTGGGCAAAATTATTCAATACCTGGTGGGAGTTAGCAGGTGAATAAATAGGTTCATCCAATGGGTTGAGGTCTTCTGCACGTGGCTTTCCAAGTCATTGTCGTTGCCTCCACGTTAGGGAAATTAATTGTTGGCTGCAGAATTGAAGCTACACAGGTTTTAAGGTATATAATAAGACAAGGGAATCCGAGAAGAAATTAAAAAAAGTTATCTGAATTAATGTGGCCTCAAGTGTTTGTTTGTTTTTGGCGAAGTTTATTGATTCTTTTTGGTGGGACTATGTGTATTTAATTTGGCTAAGTTTGAAACCCCAGGCAGTCTCTGCCTCGTCTGTGTAAATTGTAAGTAGTTGTAAGGTGTGTTATCCTTGAGCTATGCTGAGCAACAAGTGCTGCAGCCTTTACATGACAAAGGAATTTCTTACAAATTCCAAAGACTTAAAAAACATTAATCTGCTTGAGGACACCACTATTGTGGACAGAGTTGTCGGCTGGTCAAGTGTTCACATATATTTGGCATTGGCATCTAATTATTATGGTATATTCCTTGAATTCTCATGATAATTCCAACCTCTTTTGTCTCTGTAAATGCTTGATGTTGATCTTTACTCAACCCTGTATCTTTTTTCTTAGTGTGTATTTCCTTTTTCTCCGCTAAAAGTTGTTACAAATAAACTTCAATTTTTCTTTATCTGCCTCGTGACGTGACACAAGTATCAACATATTTTTTCTCAAGCATCATGAGCAAGTCTTAGTGGTTATAAATTTACGGACAGATGCTTTTCATCAGTTATAGAATAGAATATGGTATAAAATCTTTGATACCCTATGAACTTTTTGGCTTACAGCCAGAGGGAAAAATTTAAATCTTGCCACACACGGAGAACTTTGGGGACCCTATTCTGTACTAGGACTATTCATCTTTCAGAAATTTCATTTTTCACGTGAAGGTGGGGCTCGTGTTACATTTTCTCAAGGTATGTTAGTAGAACATAGAAATAGAGCGTCCACTCCCCTGTCACCATCAAAGAAATATTAAAATGCATCATTATTACTTTTTTTTGCGCG
>NC_081348.1:43058055-43116645 GCF_029784015.1 Lycium ferocissimum
ATTATTATGTTCAAAGGGTGGTGGGCTTGATTGATATTTCCTGTTTTCCCATTTGAGTATCTTCCGTTACTTTAGTTATATTCAACGGTTTTGGGCTGTTTGATAATTAATTCCTTCTCTCATTGTAGTTGACTTAGTATATTGGTGATGGTCACTAGACTAATTTAGATGGAAAAAATTTGAAATGATAGTTGGAATAGAGAATTAGATAGAGTTATGAAATGAACATATTAAATTTGAAATAATTAATTTTCTAAACGGATCAAAATAGAGAACATGCGAAGCAAAATGAAACGTACGGAGTACCTAATTATTGTGATTGAAAAACGGATTTAATGTTGTGAAACTATTCAGTCATAGTAATTTATCAAAGTCCTGCCCTCGGATGAGGATGACCATGACCGAAAACTATTAAATCTAATATTTTAAAGTTGAAATGCATCTCTTCGTGGCATATAACTTCTAACTAATGTAAAGATTAAGATGTGCAATTTGAAAGATTTTTGTATAAAGAAAGTCAACGTAATGAGTCTGAATTTTCCACATCGGAAGGATCGAAAAAGTGTCGAAGAGGTTCTGAATTCTAATCCATCAAGAATGAATTTGTGTTGAATATACTTGTTGCTAATATCTTCTAAATTGATGTGTAACAAAGAATGCTAATTTGCAGTAGCATTTAAATACGTCAACATCTCTGTTGACCCACCCCCAACAAAAAAAAAAGAAAAAAAAGAAGAGGAAAAACGCTGTTGGACTTAAATATATTAATCTTTTTGTTTAAATTTATATAGCATCATTCGAATTTTGAAATTTTTACATTTCGATCCTCAATTTAAACTTGGGATTTCTAAGTTAGTGAAATAAAGTTTACTCTATATATTAGAAAAATATATAAAAATTACTATAAGTCCTAGAATTAAAGTTTTAAATTATTTAAAGACATACGAAAAAAAACGTATTATAAGTCATATAATTAAAAATTAAAAATATTAAAGACATACGTTAAAAAAAAGTAAAATCGCATTTGTCCGAAATCCAACAGGTACGTAAGTATATGGCAAGTCTGGACACAGACTAAACTATTCTCAGTTCCTTTCCGTTCAGTGCTTTCAGTCTCCACTTTGTTCCTGCAATAACTGTTTTCCTTTTTCATTTTCTCATATTCAGACCCTCTTCTTAGTACCCATTAATTTCCTCACCCTCTCTGTAACGCCACAATTTTGTAACTCCCAAAAAACCATTCTTTGTTACTTTTCCTCTCCATTTTTTCAAGTTAGAGAGAAAAATGGTTTCTTTTCCTACTCTTGCTTCCCTGTTATGCCTTGTTTGGCTACTCACCATTTCATCTCCAACAGCAGCTTCCTTTACTTGCACCTCCCCTGGAACTTGTGACGCCATTATTGACTACACTTCACCCAACGCCACTACTTTTAACGCCGTTAAAAAACTCTTCAACCTCAAGAACCTCCGTTCTCTTCTTGGCGTTAACAACCTTCCTGTTAGCACCCCTCCTAATCAGAAACTCCCTGCTAATCAAACCATTAAAATCCCTTTCCCATGTCTCTGTAGAAACGGTACAGGAATAGCCAACAAACGGCCAACTTACACCGTTATCGCCGGCGACTTCTTATCGCATATTGTTTCCGATATCTTTGGCGGTTTATTTACTGTTCAGGAACTTCAGACGGTTAATAATATATCTAACCCGAATTTGATACAACCTGGAGATAAATTGTGGATCCCACTCCCTTGTAGCTGTGATGATGTGGAAGGTGAAAAGGTTGTTCATTATGGTCGTTTGGTGACAGCTGGCAGCACCATTGATGATATTGCTCAGCAGTACAATGTTTCCCAGGATACCCTTTTGAGATTGAATCGTTTAGCAAGTCCTAAAGAACTTTTAGCTGGTTCTGTTCTTGATGTTCCGCTTAAAGGTACTTCATTTTTTACTGCTGTTGTGTTTTGGTTTGTTGATTTCCTGAACTTTAGTTGTTGTGATTTGGGGGAAAGTTGCAGAAAGTAAGAATTTGCCAGCCTGGCACTCAATTGGGGGAAAAAGGTGAAGGTGTAATTAGCAATGTTTTTAAACACTGATTTAAGCATGATTAGATTTTCAAAAGTGCACTATTTTGCTTTGAGGTATATTACTTCTACTACTGTACTATTTAGTATTTACTTGCTAAACCTAAAGGTGCAAACTTTGTTTATTAGGTATAAATAAAGTTTGCACCTTGAAGGTTTGTTTGAGTTTCGTGGTTGTGATTGCATATTTTACTAGTGTTTAATTGCTCTTGGTTGATTTTGATTTCTGACTACTTCCTGCCTTTGACAATCCCTAATGTACCAATTAATTCAGTCTGGGCTAATTGTGAGGACTCAAAACTCCGAACAACTAGCAATGTTGAATTGACACTAGTGGGTTCATCATCTACTATATATACAAAATAAAGAATTTTGACCCTGTAACCTAGGCTTTATATGCTCAAACTCTGGAGTTCAAGAGTCCAGTGGGCCGTTATACTTACAGAGCATATGTCAATTAAATGATCAAGTATATCATGAATGGAATAAACTAGTCCTTGGTTTTATTAGTTAAAACATGTTTGTTTTCATTTTTTTTTAACTAAAAATGTTTGTTTTCAATTTTTTACAACTATCAAAATGTGTATTTTTATATACTTCAAGTAATCAATCCTACCTTGTAAGAAACAGAGAAACCAAATCCATTAGTTGTTAGTAGCTGACCTTTTTTTTTTTTTTCCCCAACGGTTAGTAGTTAACTTTTACCTTACATCTGTTTATTTTCATCCATTTAACCCCTCTACAGCATAGAAATGATGGGTTACCCTATTGGGCATCAAAGGGTGTGGCTTAATGGTCAATGAAGTGGGACTGATCACAGGAGATCAGGGTTCAAATCCTAGGAAAGACGAAAAAATTATGTGATTTCTTCCCATCTGCCTAAGCCTTAGCAAGCTGGCGGACACCACTGATATAAAGAAATGATGTGTTGCCTTATTGGCTTGTTAAAGGCCTGTGTTCATTAGAAATTTCTTTTACGCTTCCAGTAATTTCTTTCTTGCTAAATTGATTCTTTTATCAGTATCCATTCCCACGACAGAAAACTTCAATGTCCTTAAGGCATGCTAAACATTGGTCTCCCAAGAAGCTACTTAATGCATGGATTGGAAGACACTTCCCTTGTGGCACACCTTGTAGTTTCTTCTCTTTCCGGATCAGTGATATCTGCTAAATTAAAGACCATGAGAAAATGATAAGTGAAGATTGATGATCAAGATTGCTAAATCTAGTTCTGCAAATCATTCATTAACCATATTTGAAATTTTCATATCTTCTTGCTGGTTGTTACATAGATAACCAATAGTAGCACTTTTCAACGCCTTTTGGCTTATGCCATGATTACTAAAATTCTCAAGTGTTTGATTTGCAGCTTGTCAATCAATGGTGAGAAATACTTCACTGGACTATCCTTTGCTTGTCCCAAATGACACGTACATCTTCACTGCTGCCAATTGTGTAACGTGCAAGTGTGATGCTGCGAACAACTGGACGTAAGTTTCTGAACTGATCATGTTGATTTGTACTTCTGTTACAGCTTGACTCTCAATATAACCTAATGCTGTTGCATCATACGCTGTTTTTCTACCTTGCTTGCTCAGCTTGCAATGCCAACCATCCCAGATAAAGTCATCTCTTTGGAAGACATGCCCCTCTATGCAGTGCCAAGGTTTAGATAACTTCTACATTGGGAATGTCACGTCTTCAGATTGTAATTCCACAGTTTGCACTTATGCTGGTTACAGTAACCAGACCATTTTTACAGCAAGCACTCAGTTAACTTGCCCTGGTAAGTTTATACAGTTCCTAATTTGTCCGTGACACACTAAAATTGGTTGTTTATGCGCTAAACTAAGACATGTTTGTTGTTGGTACAGCGGATGGCAATAGTGCTTCTGGATTGAGGACATGGACATGGAGATGGAATATCATCCTGGCTGCTATCCATCTAGTGTTGCTATCTGCTTTGTATTTGAGATAACTCCATGGTTATAGGAAACTCCACATGGTGATGTCTGTAAAAGGGTGTAGTTTTCTTAGCTTATAGTAGTAGCATTTATGCTGGTGGAGTGATGGGAGAAATCTTCAGTTCATCCACGAACATGATTTAGACAACCTTTCTTCTTTTCCCACTTTAGACATGGTACTTTTGTCATTTTGTCAGTCTTCAGGATTTATAACTGTTAAATTTGACGTTTCATTTTGTGAATGAATGCCACGTCGGTTTGATTTGTCCTTGTAGTTTTAAATGATTTGGTTGATCATAGTAGGAAGAATTTTTATGGTCAAGTGTCTCTTATATTTTTCCGTCCCGATGTGATGATAAATCACCTTCAGCTGAACAAAGCTTCTAGCTTGGTTGGATTGGCTTATTTCAGTAGCTTTTAAATAAAATAGCTTTTAAGTATTTTTGTAGTGTTTGAATAAAATAAAAAAATTATTTTAAATACTTAACTTTTTTTTAAATCATAAGTTATAAGTTCATCCAGTCATACTCACATGTTGATTCAATGATTAGTGATTACTGCTTGAATCTTTCGTTTCTGAAAGTTGAATTAGACATTTTGAACTACGTGGCTTTTGCACGCATAAATATTCAAAGGCTGAAGATATGGTATTAAATTTTTATCTCTAATTTGATCAATATAAGGAAAAGAAAAAGCAATTTTATCTCTAATTTGATCAATATAAGGAAAAGAAAAAGCAATCAACCTATAAATTAAACTAAACGAAAATGTGATCCTTCTAGATAGACCATATACACTATGAATTAAGTACCTTTTATATCCAACCAATTGACTAAGAGCCCGTTTGGACTGGCTTATAAGTTGGTCAAACCAGCTTATAAGTCATTTTTAACTTATATGAGTGTTTGATAAAAATAGAAAATAACTTAAATTAAGTTAAAAAATGCTTAAAATAAACCAAAATCAAAAAGTTACTCAACCCCAACTTATCAAGTTTGCCCTTTTATCCCTTATATTTTTCTATTAATTTCAATACTACCCTTATTTCTAAAAACTTTTAAGCACTTTTATCCAAGCACGTAATTACTTATTTATAAAATAAGTTTCAATACTTAAAAATACTTTAAGCACTTATACTTAAAAGTCACCTTTTTTCAGCTAATCCAAACGGAATCTAAATACATTACCTGGAAAAATTACTCCAAGTATGATGAGTTCCCTTTACTTTAAAACTGAAAAAATGGTTTTACTAATAAAGACTCCACTAGAAGTAGTAGTGGAGTATTATTTTTTATTTTAAAAGGTTTCCCAGGTCAAAATGTTTAAGGTGGGCTAGGCAGAAGTAGGAATGTTAATGGCCACCTAGCTAAACTTGGTTTTACCGACTCTGTTTCTTCTCTTTTGTAGTCCTATCCTCTATAATCCCCGAAGCCTCACCGCTCTGGCAACCTTTTCGGACGGCGGGACACACTAGGTATGACATTCAATTTCGTTTCTTGTACACGCACAGATAACCTCACCATACAACCTGAATTTCCCCACTTTACTCGTATTCAACCTGCTCTAAACTCTTTCTTCATAGTGCCCCCTTTCTTTATTAAGTGGATTATGCCCATTCCTCTGAGTGAGTGGTAGAATTACGAGTGTTTGTTGGGGTTTCGGTTTGCCTATTGTTTCTCTGTTTCGGTTTGCCTATTGTTTCTCTGTTTTTTTGTGACAGAATTTTAAGGAATATAAGGTTGCATGTTGCATTTTGCTGAAGATATCATCCTAGTTTACAATTCATCAAAACGAAAAGTTTCCACCTTACATTATCAAAATTCAAAGATATCATCCTAGTTTGCAAAAATAAAGAAAGCAAGATGGTTTTACCCTGTGTAGCTTCAGGTATCAACTGCTTTTCCATGTTCTTCGAACTGTACAATTAGTCCTGTTCTAGGAAACCAATATACTGCTTTTTCTCATTCTGTTGCAGTGTTACTATTGTTACGTTGTACAATTTTTCATCATCTTTTCACATCCACACCTCCTCTCCCCCAAACTAAACCAAAAAGAGCCGATTTCAGGATTAACAGTTGGAATTTCTGTTTTCATAGATCACAACCCGTGTTGCCCCGAATACAGCATAGAATACAACAACAACAACAACAACATACCCAGTATAATCCCACCAAGTGGGGTCTGGGGAGGGTAGAGTGTACGCAAATCTTACCCCTACCTTGGGAAGGTAGGAAGGCTGTTTTCGATAGACCCTCGGCTCAAGAGAAGGAAATAGAACATAGAATGGCAATAAAAAATAAAAGAGAAGAAAGACGGAATTATAGATATCTCCACATGTGTTTAAGCCATACAAACCAGACCTTATGTAAGAACACACAAAAGCAGTAAAGAAAACAAGACACTAAGTTGTTGCGTCTCGTTTCTCAGAAATTGTTTTTTCTCTCTTCTCTATGTTATTTCCTCTCTTCAGTTGTTGTATTCCGATATATTCGTTCTTAATTTTCTGTCTGACTATCAGGTCCTTCTACTTTGATTATGAAGTGAGGGACACCAGGTTATAAAAATGGCATCTGCACAATTGACCACTAAGGCGATGTATAATGGGTTTACTGAATTGGAAGTGATAGAGGAAATTTCCAAAATCTGCTCATTGAGATACGCACATTGCCGTTGTAATTCCTTTGCAAGAATCAAACAGAATAGCTTGAAGTATGTTTACGGTAGCAACAATTGTTCTTTATCTATTGGAAAAAGCAAAAGATTTTTATCTTCACCTGTCATTTGCCCAAGGAAGCCGAAATCTTTAAGGTTCCGTAATAAGTTCAGTTCAGAGAGTGGTGTAGAAGCTTCTGATTTGGAGGATACCACTGTTGTAAAGGGAATTGATAATCTCTCAAGCTCAAGTGGAGAAGTTTTGTAAGTCCCCAGTCCCACTTAAATTTTCTGGATTGTTTTTTTTTTTTTTTTTGTGAGAGTCAGTAGTTGGCTTAATTTCCTGGGTTTGAATATGAAACAACAACAACAACAACATACCCAGTATAATCCCACAAGTGTGGACTGGGAAAGGTAGAGTATATGCAGACCTTATCCCTACCTTGGGAGGTAGAGAGGCTGTTTCCCATAGATCCTCAGGTCAAGAAGGTTTGGGAATGAAACATTGAAGTTATATAGCCTTCACAATTTTTGTCTCTGGATTACTCATTTTTTGTAAGTAATTATTACGGAGGTTAGTTTCATTAATGAAACTCAGAGATCTTACTGACTCTAGTATGTATTTTAAACTTTCAATATGCCATAATGTGGACCAGATCCATTTTTCTTTATTCCATGTCTGCCAAAGGGTGGGGCAAAGGTGGGGAGGGAAGGGGTTTTATAATTTATTATCTACTCTGATATTTACATGTTAATTGCCTTTATGGATTTTACGGCTAGCTATAATATATATTGAGTTATGTGGTTAAATCTTGAACAAAATGGCTGCACTACTGATTTGCCTTTTTGATAGTTTTCAAGTCAGTTTAAGTTGTTGCTCCTCATTGTTTTGGTGACATCATGATCATAAGTTGTTGCTCCTCATTGTTTTGGTGACATCATGATCATACTTTTATTATTTACTTCTGTTTGAACTGGCAAGTATTCTCACAAGCATGAAGCTATTTTACCCTTCACATCCCTTTTCTGATCTAGTTTCTTTTTTCTCTTCTTTTTGTCGGTTTCAGTGAGTTGAATGAGACTGTTCCCATTATAAAAAATCTCGAAAATGACTCAGTAGAGGCTCCTACAAGTTCATCTCAATCTGAGGATGTCAGGCGGGAACTTGTGATGCTGACTTTGCCAGCAATAGCTGGACAGGCCATTGACCCTTTAACACAATTAATGGAGACTGCTTATATTGGCCACCTGGGTAAGGTGCAACGTTTGCACATTCAGCATTTTTATATAACTCTTTAATTGAATTTTACAATCTCCTGAGATCACAGATGAACAACCTTCTATTTCGGGGGTTGAGGGAGGGAACTTATGTTAGCGATTAATTCATCGATGGTGGTAGTTCATCAAATGAGGATCAGTAGTTTCTGTAGCGCGTAGTCATGTTTTAGGCATAATGGTTATGCTTGGACCGATTTAACATATATAACTTAGCTATTTTTGTTGGGGCTACCAACATACTTTAGTTTCTATACTCTTTAAAATGTGTGCCATCCTTCAGGTTGTGGCACTAAAGAAAATAATGTTTCCTTTGCTGTTTCCCTACTTAAATAGTTTAGATGTTTTTTGTTGTGTATTATCTGAGTTTCGTACCCTTTGCTCTTCAATTACTAATGGTGACGTTTATCTGTCAAAATTATTTTTCCTTCTCTTTTCATTTCTTGATAGGACGGGTTGGGGGAGTGCTTTCTTTTAATGTTCTTTTCCCCTATATGTGTTCTTTAAAAGAACTTGAATTTCTTCATTATGTCCGGTGAAGATGGACTTGGTTTTTCTGTGGATTTCTTCCCCTTTTCCTTTTCGAGGGGTACTACCAAGAGGGGCTGGAGGGAGTGTTGGCTTTTTATGTTTTCTGCTGTACTGTTACTGTTTTGAAACTTGGGAGTTACTTTCGTCTTACAGGTTCAGTGGAGTTGGCTTCAGCTGGTGTCTCCATATCAGTTTTTAACATTATATCAAAGCTATTTAATATTCCTCTACTCAGTGTTGCTACATCTTTTGTGGCCGAAGACATTGCTAAGAATGCGCGCAAAGTTTACCTGTCAGGTAGATGTCACGTTTACTTTTTGTCATTCATTGTGTTATAATTGCTTAGGTATTCAACTGACTTAGAGTTAATTTTCCTACAAAAATCTTTAGGACTCGTGCTCTGACTTTTATTATTCACATCTGTCTATATGTTGTGCAGAGGAGGCAGAAGGCACTAATGGTAGACTTTTCACTGGGATAGCAGAAAGGCATCAGTTTTCTTCTGTGTCTACGGCATTACTTTTAGCAGTTGGCATCGGCATCATTGAAGCTTTGGCTTTGGCGTTGGGATCTGGATTACTTCTTAGTTTGATGGGCATATCACCTGTATGATGGCATATATATTTTGTCGCTTCCCTATCTTTCATCTGAGTTCTGTCTTTGATGCTTGCTTTCATTTGTACGATTTAGATCTTTAGCGCATAGGTGCACATAATATTCTGAATAAGGAAAAAGGTTTAAATAAGGCTCACAAGAGACCTTTTTCGTCCTGGCTAATTTATAACTCATATAGCTTTTATCTCTATTTGCCCGTGACTAAATTTGTTTGGTTTCGCTGACTACTGTTTAATTTACCTTTTCCTCTTTTTTTGAGAGGGTTGTGCTCGTTAATTGGGAAAGCAGAAGTTAAATGAGAGGGAAACCTTCATGAAATTGGTAGCATGCACAATTTGGGTGCAGAGTGTAGTTGCAATCATTTGGCCCGGCTGCAACTTCAATATCAATGTGTAATTTGATGATGTCTACTAATAATCCGATGGTGTAGTAATAATATTTAATTCCATCTCAAGGAACATAAAACCTATTTGGTTCGACTAAGTTGTGTTGTCTCAGTTTTTCATTTTAGTAATTCATGTTTGCAACCTGAGCGGATTGAGTTGTTTTTTGTTATTTGGCTAATTTTACTTAGTATAAAACAGTTGCGCTTCTAGACAAAGGAAGACAGATTTCTTCTTAAGACAGATTTCTTCTTAGGATAACTAGATTCCCGTATGGTTTAATTGGAGGAGAAAAATTCCTGATGACTTCTAAGGCGAGGTTTGGTTAGGAAAGTGGGAAGACAGTTATTTGTGGCTTCATAGAATGTTTCATCACAATTCTCTTCTCGTGTTCATGCAGGCCCCTTAAACACACAGCGTTGTGTACTTGCATAAAGACGTTCCTAAGTGTTTTTACTAAGAAAATTCTTTTGTTCATAGACTTCACCTATGAGAGTTCCAGCCAAACGATTTCTTGCCCTGCGTGCTCTTGGTGCTCCTGCATTTGTCGTTTCCTTGGCCCTTCAAGGCATATTCCGTGGATTTAAGGATACAAAGACTCCAGTCGTCTGTCTAGGCAAGTTTTGAATCCCTGCATGTTTAGGTGATAATTTTGCTTGCCCAAGATCCTTTCTGCTGGTTTCATTTATGCAGTTGTGACTTGTAAATTCCAACATTTGGGTATCCTCACTTTGTGGCAGGCAATGTGCCATAACCTTCTGGTTAACTTGTGACGCCTTTGTCATGTAATACATATATCCTCTCCTCTTATCACTGTGTTTTCAACTCTAAGTTGTTTATTTGCACTTGAATTTGTTCACCATTTGGATTATCCTCTCCTCTCCTCTCCTCTTATCACTGTATTATTCAACTCACTCAAAATATGTTTTTCCTCATCTTCTTAAAGTTGTTTATCAATGCAATTAGATGTAATTTACAGTGCAATTCTTTGTTGTTCCTAGATATGTTAAGGGAGCTAAGGTCGAACTGCTGTAATAATGTAGCATATTATTTGTGCAGGCATTGGAAACTTTGTAGCTATATTTTTGTTTCCCTTATTTATGTACTATTTCGGCTTGGGTGTGTCTGGAGCTGCCATATCCACTGTCATTTCACAGTATGTACTTCTCTCTGGTCTCTTTCTAATCGTATTTGCTTTTCTTGTCTGCTTTCTTATACTTTTGTTTTTTTAAATATCAATTCTCTGTATCTTGATGTGAATGAATTACTTATAAGCTTCAATTTTTCTAGATACCTAGTGGCCTTTTCTATGATGTGGTACTTAAATCGGCGAGTAAAGATATTACCTCCAAGATTTGAAGAGCTGCAATTCGGTGGCTATTTAAAATCTGGTGAGTGTTTATTCTTGATATGCGTATTCCAAGATTTCTCCTATTTGAAATACAAGCTCACCTTTGTACTTGTACCACAAAAATCTCTCGATGCTTGTTGTGTTTCATGTCCGTATACTTCTCATGGCAGTTAAAGAATTCATCTAATTTTGTATTTTGTGCTGCCTTAGGTGGGTTTCTCATTGGAAGAACTCTTTCTGTCCTTTTCACAATGACACTTGCTACATCAATGGCTGCCCGTCAAGGTTCTGTAGCGATGGCTGCTCACCAGATATGCTTACAAGTTTGGCTAGCTGTCTCCCTCCTCACTGATGCACTGGCTGCATCGGCACAGGTAAATCTATTTAAATGAAATTTCTTTTATCACGCCTTAAATTGTTCCAGTTCTCCTTGTAACTTCTTTTTTCTCATGTACTTCCTGCAACAGAACCTTCTGTCTTAATGTGCATGTATATTGGTCCCCTGTGCTTACGTCAATTCTTTTTCTTGTTTATGGTGTGTGCATCATGTTCAAATTGGCAACAACTTCTGGTGTTGATCGAAGCTTTCAAATGACATATATCAGATGATATATTATAGGATTTGACCAGTAATAGTTGTTGCATGCATCTTGTCACTCTTTTATCAATTTGATGCAACTACTCCTTACTTTGTTTCCAGGCGTTGATTGCTAGTAATTTATCAAAAGGTGATTACGTGATAGCAACCGAAATTACACACTATGTGCTAAAGGTTTGTGCTTCCCTTCTTTTTTGTGCCGTTGAGCTCTGCAAGTTATGAGGCGCTCTACACTAATTAATATCGGTTTGGATCCATAATTTGCAGATAGGGCTACTTGCAGGTGTTTTTTTGGCTGCTGCATTGGGTGTTTCTTTTGGCGCTTTATCTACTTTATTTACCAAGGATGCAGAAGTGCTAGGTGTGGTTAGTACAGGTTTATTGGTATGTCTCTATACAGAGTATTTGATTAAATTTGTCAGTGATTTAACAATGAGTAAGATGTTCGTATCTTTGAATGGTTCTCTGAAGAGTGAGGTTATTGCTAAGAAACTAAGTTTGAAACTGTAAAATTGCTGCAGTTTGTCAGTGCCAGTCAACCAATAAATGCTCTTGCATTTATTTTTGATGGCCTCCATTATGGTGTTTCAGACTTCGCTTATGCAGCTCGCTCCATGGTAAGCTTGTATTATGATATCAATACTTTCCAAGTATATATTTTCACACCTGTAAATTCCCGCTCTCCTTCTTCGGCATACAGATGCTGGTGGGGGCAATATCATCTGGATTTCTGCTTTTTGCTCCGAGACTTCTTGGTCTTCCTGGTGTTTGGTTGGGCTTGACCCTCTTCATGGGATTACGCATGATGGCTGGTGTTATCAGGTAACGGATATCCTCCATCTTCCTCGTTTTTGCATGCAAACTAAAACTGTACTTGTGGATTTAAGTATGTGGTTCCATGTTTTTCCTGGGCAAGATTCTTCTGATGCTCTGTGTACCGTTCCTTGTTTGTGTACTTAGAGGTATTTTCCATTGATTTAGCAATAAACGTTGTTGATTTCAATTGCAAGCTGGAGGTTTTTAATGAGTTAATGCATGCAACAACAACAACAACAACCCAGTGTAATCCCACAAAGTGGGGTCTGGGGAGGGTAGGATGTACGCAGACCTTACCTGAACTTTTTTGGGGTAGAGAGGCTGTTTCCGATAGACCATCGGGTCAAAAAGAGACATAGTCAATGCAGGCAGCAAAATATCAAGATAGAAAATAAATGGAGCAACACATAGTAATACACACATAAGGCTAATGCTCTACGTGATACCTAGATACCACTACTAAGAAAAGGAGAAAAGGAGATGGAAAGGCTAGCCCATACCTCTCGCACACACAACGCGACAAAACTCAACTACCTACTAACCTTCTATCCTAGTCTTCGATCTCCAAATCTTCTTATCTAATGTCATGTCCCCAGTTAGCTGAAGCTGTGCCATGTCCTGTCTAATTACCTCCCCCAGTTCTTCTTCGGCATACCTTTACTTCTCCTAACTTCTGCGACCGCCAATCTGTCACACCTCCTAACTGGTGCATCCTCACTCCTCCTCACATGCCTGAACTATCTCAGTCTTGCTTCTCTTATCTTGTTCGCCACGGAGGCCACTCCGACCTTATCTCGTATAACTTCATTTCTAATCATATCTCTTCTAGTATGACCACACATCCATCTGAGCCTCCTCATCTCAGCTACCTTTATCTTTTGAAAGTGAGCGTTCTTGATTGGCCAGCATTCTGCCCCATACAATAATGCTGGTCTAACCACCACTCTGTATAACCTACCTTTCAGCCTAGGCGACACTTCTTATCGCAAAGCACCCCGGCGGCGAGCCTCCATTTCATCTACCCTGCTCCAATACGGTGTGCAACATCATCGTCAATCTCCCCTTTCCATTGTATTATGGACCCACGATACTTAAAGCTTTTTTGTGCCTCGATCTTCACTTCCACATTTGTCTCCTGCGTCACGTCACTGAACTTGCACTCTATGTATTCCGTCTTAGTCCTGCTTAACCTGAAACCTTTAAATTCTAAGGTCGTTCTCCAAAGTTCCAGCCTATCGTTAACTCCACTACGCATCTCGTCAATCAAAACTATATCTTCTGCAAACAACATACACCATGACACCTCCTCTTGAATATGTCGTGTCAATTCATCCATCACTAAGGCAAATAGAAACAAATAGAAACGGGCTAAGGGCTATCCCTGGTGCAACCCCATCACGACCGAAAAGTGTTCTGAATCCTCTCACTGTCCTAACTCGGGTCTTGACACCCTCGTACATGTCATGGTACCGCCCGATGTGAGTCGCGGCTGCACCTAAAGTCTAGGCATCTCCAAAGGACCTCTCGAGGGACTTTATCATATGCCTTCTCCAGTCGATGAACACCGTGTGTAAGTCTCTCTTTATCCTATCTTCGCTCAACCAATCTCCTGACAAGATGAATAGCTTCTATAGTCGATCGCCCCGGCATGAATCCGAACTGGTTCTCGGATATCGACACATCCTTCCTCATCCTCATCTCGACCACCTTCTCCCAGACTTTCATAGTGTGGCTTAGAAGAACGATTCCCTTATAGTTAGTTGTTTCGGTGCCGTATATCGCCATTGTTCTTGTACAACGGAACCATTGTACTATGCCTCCAATCCTCCGGCATCCTAGCCGTCCTAAATATGACATTAAACAACCTAGTCAGCCACTCCATACCTGCCTCCCCTGCCCTCTTTCAAAAGTCTATTGGGATCTCATCTGGCCCAGTCGCTCTTCCCCTCCTCATCTTACGGATAGCCCCCCTAACCTTTGCACTCTTTATGCACCTACAATACCCAAAATCTCTACGACTCTCGGAATGCTCTAATTCCTCCAGCACGATATTCCTGTCCCCTTCTTCGTTCAAGAGCTTATGGAAGTACGTTTGCCATCTCCCATCTCCGTTTAATGTGTGTCTAATCGACCAACATTGCTTCATTCTCGTCCTTGATGCACTTCACCTGGTCCCAAATTGCGAGACTTCCTCTCTTTCGTCTTGGCGAGCCCATACAACTTCCTATCCCTGCATTTGCACTCGAGCTCTTTATACAAGTGCTCAAAAGCTGGTGTTCTAGCCGCCGTGACCGCTAGCTTCGCTGCCTTATACCTCTCCTTATTCCTCCTCTTGTCCTCTTCATCGACGCTTTCCACTAGCACCGCATACGCAACCTTCTTGACTTCTACTTTTCCTTGGACCTCTCCATTCCACCACCAATTCCCTTTACATCCACCAGAGTTTCCCCTCGAGACCTCTAGCTTCGGCTGTCCTACTTCTCCCTCATCTCCTGAGCTTTGGCCTCAGTTAGACTTCCCCATCTAATCTTTAGCCGGTCATGAGCAACCCTCTTCATCTTCTTTATCTTGATCTCTAGGTCAATAATCACGAGCTTATGTTGGGTTGTTAGATATGCATGCATGTTACAAGAATTCTAGATGAGCAGTGCTTGTGTTCAGGGGCTAATTTGTGTACTAATTTTGGGGCACGTGAACACATAGTCTCTCCATAAAACTAGTTATTTTATGTATATATTTTCTAAAATAGGTATAATATTATCTGCTAGAACTCATGCTACAAGAAAGCTAAATGGTGCGCTTGGTTGAAGGTTGAGTTATTTTCTTAGAGGACTAGGGATCAATTCCCACATAATACATATTCTTCTTCTAATTTTTCGTAGTTTTGGTAGTGAACCCATGTTCTAGAAATCCTAGATTCGCCTTTGTTGTGTTAGTGTTTTAGTAGTTTGAATAAGTAATTTGAATAACTGGAAATTTCAAATAACCAGTTATATACTTATATGACATGCTTTATGACTTTTGTGTTCAGGTTATTGTCAAATAAAGGTCCTTGGTGGTTTCTTCATTGTGAAACAAATGAAGCTAAGGTTAGTAGATTTCTCATATCATAGGTACAGCAACTAAGTTTTCCTTAAAAGTTTTGATGGAACTTTATTCCCTGCGTAATAAATTCCTACATTATTGTCCCTGCATGACAATCGCTGTAAGAAAAAAGTTGCATAATGAATCAATCAGGACCAACCTGAAGATACTCCCTCCGGTCCATAATAAGTGTCCTTTTGGCTTTTTTATTTTGGTCCAAAATAAGTGTTTTATATAATCAAGAAATATTAATCGTTTTCTTCCAAATTTATCCCTATTTACTTAAGTGAGTTTTTATGTAATCAAGAAACTTTATTATATAAGTACTATTTAGTTAAGGGTAAGTCAAAAGATTTTTTCTTTTCCAAGGAGTCGGTATTTTCTTAAGAGGTGTGTGAAAGGCCAAAAGGACACTTATTATGGACCGAAGGGAGCATATGATAACCTTGCTTTTGGATGAATTGAACCTAGAACCTTGAAGTCATAGGAACGTCAGACAATTGGCTTATCTGATGAAGCTTTGAAGTGGTGGTCTGCAATTTTGGTACAAAAGCAGTGAATAACCGAATACTTTGGTATATTCAAGTAAAGCAATAAGATGCTTTTAATTTACTGGGACAAAGCTACATTGTCATTTTTGAACTACAGAATGCACATCATTACCCATTGGCTTTTTTTTTTTTTTTTTATTTTTTTTTTTTTTATTTTAGGTTTACCTTGTTCTCTGATTATCAATTCGAAATTCTTATTACAGTCTAGTGTGCAGTTCACAAATGTCATTATCTGTTCATTAATTATCTTATTCCGCATTCTCTTTCAGGTTATTGGTTGAGTGGGTTAGATTTCTGGCCCTCTTTGAAACTTATGAAACCGTTAACTAGCTTTCTTGGATGTTATTTTTCTTCTCTGAAAATATGAGCTTCTTTTCTCCACAGGTACTCGCTCGCTTAGTTAGTCTCTTCCTTTTTCTTCCACAAGTTCTTTTTTGGGGTTTGGGTTTGGGGTTGGGGGGTGGGGGTGGGGGGTTGCGGTGGATATTCAATGATTCATCATGACTGCAATAATGCCTTGTGGCTTGCTCTGCCAATGTACACATGTTGGAACAAATGTATATATTTACTTATTGACTTTACTTCCCTATGTACATATATTAGGAAATTTTATATACCTTGTAACTTTTTGCTTTTAGTGGAATTTTATAATGTTCGGCGTCTTGGTTAACAAGTCAGTTTGCCAGAACGGAAAGGAAATAAAAAAGTTAATTAGTATCCATTGAATATACTATCGCCCCAACCCCATCTTCATTCCTTGAATTTCTTGATGTCAATCAATCCCTAGTGGTATTGGAAAACTTGGCGTGCACTAAATACATGTTGAATAGCCTTTTTATGACTTGCTATTAGCAAAAGAATTTGGATGTATACAATGAGTTTTGTAATGTTTGGGTATGTGTATTAGCCTACCTGTGGATTTCTATACCCAGCTTATCATAGTGAAGCCTCAGCTGTGAGATGATCACTGTTGTATCATCATTTTACCAGTTTTTTAAAGTGCAACACAGTATGAGTGAATGTCAAGATGATGTATAAAGATATTCCTGGCTAGAAACAATAAGCTTTTATGTTGAATGATAATGGGAGAACAATGACAAATCACACTTTTAAGACAGCAAAATAAGAAAAACGCAGTACAATGTAAGGAAAGCTCAAAGCAGTAAAAACAAAGGGAAAGCTTCATTTTTTTGAAACTGGGGTGGGAAACCTTGGCTTATTTTGGGTCTGCGTAGTCCATTGGTCCATAAGGTTCGAACCACTCAGCCCAAAGGTCTTTTTTCCTCTTAGGATTCCATCCCATGTCCTTGCAGAGTTGGTCGTTGTGCCAAATATGCAATGCACCGATGCATGATCTCCTGTAATACTTCTTTGAATATCTCTTCTTGTATTTATCCCATTCTGCTATGTCTTTCTCCATGACCTTGATGCTAGGCAGCTTGAATTTTCCATCAAGAAGCTCTGCTAGCCATCTACACCTTATTTCTGATGTGTATAGATTCGCGATGCTTTCTGAGAATCCAATTATTGCCAGCTGGGGAATCTTGGGATGAATGCATTCCCTAAAAATAATAATCCAGAAGAATGTCATGTTTACATGATATAGGGATAAAGATGTCTAAGTGCTAATTGGAGCGAGTAGTACAACATTAAAAGTTCTTCAAATAGTTATTTTTCTTTGATATAAAATGCTTTCCTCGTAACCAAATACCAGAAAATGACCTCCTTATAGAATATAGTTTCCTGCCCGTCATTCACATATGGATCTGAAATAACTTTGAACGCCGGACAAGACTCTCATACCTATATAAGGGAACTGCAGAACCATCTGAGCCTGCTATGAAATCCTGAAAAGTTGGTGATTCAAAAATATGTTTGAGCTTGTCTATTCCCTTGAAGCCAGTAGCCAGTATGACCAAGTCCGATTTAATTGGTTCTTCCTGACCCTCAAGCACAATTCCGTCTTTAGTAAATCCAAATCTCTTTGCTTTCTTGAGCTTGAGACGTCCTTCCTCAACTCGGTCATAGAAGCCTTCCGGCACTGTAGAAATTAAACACGCGCTCAATTCGTTTAAGAAACTATGCTCTGGCACCATTCCGTGTTTTGAAAGCTTGAGCTTGTGTTTTACATGGCTTTCCACAAATTTTGAGAAGGCCCACCTCTGTAAAATATAAGTGAAAACTATATTAGTGATATAATATTCAACAGCCATGTATAGTAATTAGGAGTAGTTATTTTTATGAGTTTAGTCTGTATAATAACAATTACCAGAGGTGAGAGAATTGTAGCTATAAGATATAAGAGAAGGCCTTCACTGGGTTTGTGCACCATAAGTTCGGAGAATCGACTTAAATAGAGTTTTGCAAGAGGGAATCCCCATGGGAAGTAATCCGGAAGGTTCCAATGCAGTGTCCTGATTACTATTGTGCACGGACGTTCAACCCCTGCAAAATTGATTGTTACTCCTATAATTACACAAACAATAGAGAGGCAGAGTAAATGGAAGATCATTAGCAGTTAACTACCATTAACTGTGGAGCACTCCATGGCAATGTCCATTGCTGATTTCTGGAACCCAACGACGGCTACATTTTTTCCTTTGACAAAGTTGGCTGCGGTAGCGGGGTCCATTTTGGAATATTCCATTGAGTGGATTACTTCCCCTTCAAAAGCTTGGGGGCCTTTGTTTGGAGGGAATTCAGGGATGTTTGGGACTTGGCTGAATCTTCCCACGCAAACCACTACAAAATCCACTTGGTATATCTGCATGCAAAGTTTTCTTTTATCTATATTATATAAAAATGAACTGGGTAAGCTTTAGTCATGGAAAGTTTGGCATTTTTTTCTTTTTACTGCAGAAGATAAAAAGAAATTACAACGGGAAAGAGAAGTTCCTGAAAAAAAAAAAAAAAAAAAAAACCAGATCTGCTATGAGACTTGAAGATAATTTAATGCTTATCATTTACATTGATACTCATACCTATACAAAAGTCAGATGCCCATGCATAAGAGATCGTATACAAATAAACAGTTTCGTACTGCCATTCTCCAATCGAAGTTTACTAATTATGGTAAAATATCTGGATTTTAAAACGCTTCAAGATCCTGAATTCATTGCTCAAAAAAGGAGATTAATTGAGAATTGAAAATTTTAGAGGTTTTGTCGAAAGAGTGCATATTGGTTACCTTTGTTGAGAGATTTCTAGTGTCCTGTAC
Organism: Lycium ferocissimum; assembly: GCF_029784015.1. Lineage (NCBI taxonomy): Eukaryota > Viridiplantae > Streptophyta > Magnoliopsida > Solanales > Solanaceae > Lycium > Lycium ferocissimum. The sequence continues at coordinate 43,077,175 of NC_081348.1, forward strand.
TTTGACGTTCCATTTCCCTTTAGTGCTAAAGGGCTCGCCCGTGCCCCCCCATAACGTCCATTCTCCGGCTTTACTAATTGGATCAGTCTCAGATTCGCCATTTTCATAGCTAAGGCTTAACACTTTGCTATTGAACTGAATGTGGCGGAGCAAATCAAAGTGACGAGCATATGATTCAATATACTCCAACACGGTGTGTTGGTCAGGGAACACTTCGGTTACAGAATCGGGCCATAGGAAATCAGTGAATTGGTAAAGAGGTTTTGGTGTTTGCAGCTTAGTGCTCTCAATGGTCTTAGTCCACACACCTCCGATGCTACCCTCGGACTCGAACACAATTGGATCAAATCCTTTAGAAATGCAGTATTTGCAGGCCAAGAGGCCGCTGATTCCAGCTCCAATTATTACTATTACCTGCTTCTTTCCGTTTTCTCTTTGATCATTTGCCATTGTGTTGCTTCACACACACACAGTCTCTCTCTTCTGTAAAATGTGTGGATTGAATATTAGCTTGAAAAGCCCACTATTTATAACAAGGTACTTAAAAGATGGCGCGCGGGATGATATAATTCCAATTCCTTCATTGACTTCCTAACCAATAATATCTGTTATTGATATGTACTTCACGAGGCCAGGTCGACTCAACTTGATATTCCGATATGTATTTTTATTAGGCCTCGATTTCCTCATTGTTTTTATTAATAGGATTAATTATTGGTGAAAAGAATTTGTGATTACCTAAGCATGGTATCAACCTCGTCTCCCCTTCGTTCAGATATCAGATAAATAGATAAGAATACGGTGCAATCAACAGGACCCCGTTTAAGGCGTAGCCGAATTTCCTAATTTGTGGTAAGATTAACCGCTTTAAAACAACTCCAGACGCGTGAGTTTGGATTTTAAAATACCTTAGACGTTCTCATCTAAAATTTAGTTTGTCAAAGTCTAACTTCAGACAACTTGAAAGCTTTTATTTGAAGTTATGGATATTGGCAAGGAAAATTGAATGACTGAAACCTTCACATGAAATTCAGGCATTTCATGTCTTTCAAATATTCTTGTGTGACAAACAAAACACAATCTTGAACATCACAACCAATTCCAGTTCAGGCTCTGTTTGATAACTCCCGAGCAAAGATTTTTCATGCTAGCAATACAGATTTTTCCTACCGACATTCAATGAAAAATGTGTGCTATAAAACACAATTTTCCCACCTCATTCTTACCGAACGAGCTCACTGAGAAAACGCATGATGGGATACAGGTTCCCACTGAAACGCTGGGAAACTTTCTAATTTTTCTGTGTGAAAATAGTACTATTTAGGTTTTTTCCACCGATATCCACTGAAAAATAGCCACCGAACATTTTTCAATGGGAAATTCAGTCGGGAAATAAAGATTTTTTATTAGTGAACAAACCAACTTTGCAATAGTCATAGTAACTAAAACTTCCCCATTCCTCATCCAAAAGCAAGAAAAGACATTCAGTTTGTATTTGTTTCCCTTTTTACTGCTAAATTAGGATTAATCAATCTGGCACGAATGTTTTCAACATTTGTCAGATTATCCAAATTGTTGATTCTTTCTCGAGAAAAGGAAATAAATGATCCCTTAATTATGAGAGTAGGTTCAAAATAGTCCCTTAATTATGCACTTAACGGTTTTGGTCCTTTAAATTTGTCATAAGTTCACAAAAATGGTCCCTTAACTATGAGGGTTAGTTAAAAATAGTCCCTTAAGTATACACTTAACAGTTTTGGTCCGTTAAGTTCGTCAAAAGTTAACACTTTTAGTCTCCGATAAAATATTCATCTAACTCCGTTTGTTAGATTTGATGAGAACTATGAAAAAAAGAAGAATAAAAAAGTGAGCTAGAACTCACATTTAGAAGTACACATTATTAAAGAAAATGCCAAACACCTCGGTACAAAACCGACAGACGTCAGTCGGTTAATAAGGAAAAACCGAGATAAAAACCTATAGACTTGATAAAGTCAGAAAATAGTGTCTCGAAATATAAAGACCGATAGACACTGTTGATTAAAATCGAGGGAGTCCATTGGCTAAGTAAAATACACTAGAATCGTTTTTACTGAAAATCCGGTATAAAAATAAATACTTCCATTAGTGGAAACAGCCTCTTGCGTAAAATGCAAGGTAAGGCTGCGTACAATAGACCCTTGTGGTCCCGGCTTCTTCCGGATCCCGCGCGTAGCGGAGCAGGCGCACCGGCCGCCTTTATTGTAGTGATCCTTTTAAAAAAAAAAAAACGTGCATTTTTCCTCGAAATAACTGACGGACGTCCGTCGGTTTTCGTAAAAAACAATAAAAATTAAAAAAAAAAATAGTGTCCCCAATTTTATCCAGGTTTCCGTCCATCGTTTTTTGGCTTGTTTTTAGTAGTGGCAATTTTTGTAGTTTCAGCTATTTTGTAATTTATTTCTAAAGTCTGGTGTATTTTACTTAGCCGATGGACTCCCTCATTTTTAATCGACAGAGTGCGTTAGTCTTTTTGTTCTGAGACTCTATTTTTACGACATTATCAAGTCAGTTGGTTATTTCCCACTTAACCAACTGACGTCCGTTGGTATTTGGCATTTCGTTAATAATATATACCTCTAAATGTGAGTTCTCACTAACCTTTTTTTCATAGTTCTCGTCAAATCTAACAAACAGAATTCAATGAATATTTTGTCGGACACTAAAAGTGTTATCTTTTGGCAAACTTAAAGGATCAAAACTGTTAAATGCATACTTAAGGGATTATTTTTTACCAACCCTCATAGTTAAGGAATCATTTTTGTTAACTTGTGATAAACTTAAAAGACCAAAACCGTTAAGTGCATAGTTAAAAAACTATTTAAACCTACTCTCATAATTAAGGGACCATTTATGTCCTTTTCTCTTCTTTCTCTGTCAGTATGATATTTGCCGGTAAGGGACACAGTAACACACGCCTTCACACCTTACATCAAAAGCTTTGACACCCGGAAAGAAAATAAAGGAGAAAGGGATAACCCTTAACCGACTAAAAAATAAATAAATTAAAAGTGATTCGCCTCAGACGACTACGTTGTGCAATTTGCAAATAGGCTGCCCGGTAAAATTACTTCTGCAATTTCAAGGGTTCATGATTAACTTTCTTTGTACGAAATCAATAGCCAAAGCTTATAATTGTTCTTCAAATTATATTATTATCTAGTCAGATGTCTGACTAGCCAATAATTTGTGTGAACAATAATTACACGACACGTTCTCAAAATCATAACCTAATAACACACTGACGTGACATTATAAAAAAGTATTTCTGGCAATTGTAAATCATGGCCTATCACCCGATCTGCAAAAGAATCAGGATGACCTGATTGAGTATTATTAATTACTCTATTTTAGGGTGAGGGATCGCACGAACAACTCTTTTATTAGTTCGGTCCACGCCAAGTTCCGTTCTCTAAGGAGTATTTAAACATATCTCATTGCCTCGTGATCGAGTTTTTTAATATATGGGAAGGCACCGTGTCGAGGTTTTCGGAATTGAAGGGTCATAAGTGCAGGAAATCAACAGTACTTCAATGATTTCTGAAGCATTCAAATGCACGACCTATAAGATGTGATTTGTGTCATGCTTCACAAAAGGAAAAAAGATACAATCTTTAAAAAACACAAAATCTTAGTATATAATCACATCAATTTCAGATTACCTGTTACTGATAGCAACCTAGCTAAGTCATAACTAGCAGAGAATATGGGCCTTGTGGCTACTTGCAACCATTGATAACACTGTCATACACCATATGAGCGATTAATTGATCCAGAGCCTACTAGTCTTAAAACCCGTGACCATTTACCTATCCCCAACTTGGACGTATACAAGCTGTCTCTGAACTTCAAACGAATTCAGACAAATAGGATGAAAGAAAATCAGGGTTGGATCTAATATTAGGTATGGTTCACGTGAATTCAATAACTTTCTCCCAAACTCAGTATTTGTATTAAGAAATCAGTAAATGTATAATAGTAATAATATTTAGCTCAAACCAGTATGTTGGTTTGGTTATTATTGCCTATTAACTTGAGGTTATTGTTGGAGACTGTAAACTTCTAATCACGGATTCGTTTCTATTAGCCGGCATAATCCATAGGTCCATAAGGTTCGAACCACTCAGCCCAAAGACCCTTCTTCCTTTTCGGGTTCCATCCCATGTCCTTGCAGAGTTGGTCATTGTGCCAAACATGCAACATAGCTATGCATGATCTCCTGTAGTACTTCCTATAAGAATATCTCTTCTTGTATTTATCCCATTCTGCTATGTCTTTCTCCATCACCTTGATGCTAGGTAGCTTAAATTTTCCATCAAGAAATTCTGCCAGCCATCGACACCTTATTTCCGATGTGTATAGATTAGCTAAGCTTTCTGAGAATCCAATTATTGCCAGTTGTGGAATTCGGGGATGGATGCATTCCCTGATAAATAAGAGTATTATTTTCACATGAGATGTATATATAGTTCTGGTGCATGCTTGCAAAAGTATCCTTTTATTTACTCACCTATAGAGGGGAACTGCAGCAGAATCATCTGAGCCTGCTATGAATTCCTGATATTTTGGTGATTCAAAAATGTGTTTGAGCTTATCAATTCCCTTGAAGCCTGTGGCGAGTATGACTAAGTCGGATTTTATTGGTTCAGCCTGACCCTCGAGCATAATACCTTCTTTCGAGAATCCAAAAGAGCCTGCTTTCTTGACGAGCTTGATACTTCCTTCCTCCACTCTATCGTAGAAGCCCTCCGGCACTATAGCAAGCGAACAGGAACTCAAATCGTTTAAGAAACTATGCTCTGGCACCATTCCATGTTTTGCAAGCCTATGTTTGTGTTTTATATAACTTTCTACAAATTTTGAGAAGGCCCACCTCTATAAAATAAGAGCGAAATTATTAGTACTGCATGGTAGTTATGTGAGAGGAAGAGTAGAAATCTGACTAGCTAATAATTTGAACATATTGTTGTAACTTTAAACATATGAGTAGTAACTTGAAGGCTTAATACATCGCTAGCCCCTTAAACTTGTCAATTAATTTCATTTAAACACTCGTGTTATGGCGTGTTCTAATTGAGCACCTGAACACATGATAAAATATTCCTATTAGACACTTTCAGTTCAAATTTTAGAAAACTTTTGCGCATGTTCTCAGGTGCTCATTACGTAGATAGGTTAACTACTAAATATATGTCTCCACCTTTAATTATACGCATTAGTCTCAATATGCCGTAAAACCTCAGGCATGTTCCAATTGAGGTTGAAGTTTATAACTAAAGGAGAAGATATTTTAAGTGGTTAACTTAACTACTTAATAGATGTTTGAGATCAAGCGTCAAAAAGATTTTCAAAATTTGAACTGGAAATGTTTAATAGGAACACTTTATCATGTTTTCAGGTGTTCAATTGGAACAAGTCGTAGTTCACGTGTCTGAATAAAATTTACTGACAAATTTAAGACCTATCGATGTATTAAGTAAAGAAAATAAATTACCAATGGTGAAAGAGTTGTGGCTAGGAGACTTAGTAGAAGGCCTTCACCGGGTTTATGCACCGTAAGTTCGGAGAATCGATTTAGGTAGAGATATCCCAGCGAGAGTCCCCATGGAAAATAATCCGGAAGGTTCCAATGTGGGGTCCTAATTACCACTGTGCATGGACGTTCAATCCCTGTAACATTAATTACTATTAGTGCAAACAGCAGTAGCCCAGGCTAATTACGTTTTCGAATATGGAAGATCAAAAGTAGCAGTACTGACCATTAATCGTTGAGCACTCCCTGGCAATGTCCATTCCTGATCTAAGGAATCCAACGACGGCTACATGTTTTCCTTTGACAAAGTTGGCTGCAGTTCTGGAGTCCATTTTGGAATAGTCCATTGAGTGGATTACTTCACCCTCAAATGCTTCGGGGCCTTTCTGCGGAGGAAATTCAGGGATGTTTGGCACTTGGCTGAACCTTCCCACACAAACTACTACAAAATCAACTTGGTATACCTGCACGCGATTCAATCAACTGTGGATGTATATGCACAGGCTTATCCTTCGTTTAATTGTCAATTTCTGATCTGTTTATCACAATAGATTTCGGATGTAAAACCAACAAAAGTCATTGAAGTAATTGAAACGGCACTCTATGGCACAGTTCCGGGGAATCGTTATGTTGATCCACAATGAAGAGGAAAACATTTCAGTATTTCTCTGCGTGCATCTCATTTTCTTAAGTTTTGAATCAGAAGACTAGCTTTTCTACTAATCGTTGGGGAATTATACTATAACAGTGTGATTACGCAATACTAGCTTTCTTTTCTACTCGTGGTCACTAGACAATATATGTTGATTAAACTCTTAAGTATGGATTTGAGTCTAACTTTAAAATTAGTAGTACTGTTTTCCTCCTAAAGAATATACCAAGTTGAGGTAGCTTGTTTAGTAAATGTTGTCATTTGTAAATATCATCCTAATAATTGACGCAATGAGATCTTGATAACTAAAATAATTTTTTAGTTAATATTTTATATAATAAACTAGAGATGACGTAATAATATCAATAGCTACTTCCTCCTATTCATTTTACTTATCATGTTTATTAAAAACAATTGGTTCAAACTCCAAAATATATTTTTGGTTAAAAAATCAAGATATTATGTTTTTTCACCTTTACTCTAGTAAATGTGGACAGAGATTAAATATGGTGAACGGAAGAGTAATATTAAATTGAGAGAAAAAAAAAGAGCAGAATCTAGTCAATTTTTTTAGTTAAGTATTTTTTTATGGACTCTATATCAAACATGACAACTGAAATAGGTAAGAAACTTTTTTGGGCAATTGGCGCGAATGCCCTTCAAATGCGCTGGTCTTTAATTTTTGCCCCCCGTAATCATCTACAGTCTTTAATATTTGCTGCTTGTCTAAAGCTAAAAGATAATAAGAAAAAGACTTACTATCCCTACCCATAACATATAAAAATAGCTAAAAGCGTAATTGAACCCTAAAACATCAATTAAACCTAATCCATCATTTCAACAACAAACCTTTCAATACCTGTGTGGAACATTTCGTACGCGAGAAATTCCATTGATTTTGCCGGTACAACATCGAAAAAGATAAAATATATAATATATAGCGTTTCAATTGAATGTAATTCAACTCAATTTCATAAGCTTTATTAAGTTTAGATTTGTTAATATTTGAAAATAACAACAAATCATCTTCTATGAACTAAATACCGATATGGTGTTTGAGATTCAACATTGCGAATCATCCTTTTACTCAACAACATAGAATTGATCAAATTTATTGCTTTGTTCGATTTTTATTAGTTTATACGTTCCATTTGATTAGTATACAATGCTCAATGACTTAGACTTGAAATTATAAGTAACTTGGGTTGACAAAAAATAATCGGAGCAAAGTTCGAACAAGTATGTATCGGAGGATGACGTAAGATTTCTTTGGAAAGCCTAATAATGCTATCTTGTTAGAGGCAAATTTCATTTTCATAAGCAAAATAAAAAAAAATACACAAGTATTAAGAATTAGACAAGTATCTTGAGAGGAAAAATTTACATTAGAAAAGAACAAAAATTTTTGAATATATATATTTTTATGAGCAAAACAAAAATTTACGCAAGTGTTAAGAACTAGAAAAGTATGTCGGAGGAGGCAGAAGTTCACTTTACAAAAGAACAAAGTATGCTGTTATAGGCAACTTTCATTTTCATAAGCAAAATAAAAAATTACACAAGTGTTAAGAATTAGACAAGTATCTTGGAGGAGATAATGTACTTCTTTAAGAATTTCACTTTACAAAAGAACAAAGTATCTTTTGTTAGAGGCAAGTATCTATATAGAGGCAAACTTTCATTTTATTAAAGCAAAACAAAAATTTACGAAAGTGTTAAGAACTAGAAAAGTATGCCCGAGGAGAGCGAAGTTCACACACAAAAGAACAAAGTATCTCGTTACTTGTAGGCCATATACTTTCATTTTCATAAGAAAATAAAAAAGTACACAAGTGTTAAGATTTGGACAAATGTCGTGGAGGAGGTCAAGTTCTCTTTACAAAAGAACAAAGTATGCCGTTACGGAGGCAAACTTTCATTTTCATAAGCAAAATAAAAAAATACACACACAAGTATTAAGAATTAGACAAATGTTTATGGGGGCAAAGTTCACTTTAAAAAATTACAAAGTATATATGTTTATGAGGCAAACTTTCATTTTTATGAATTGTCAAAACAAAAAAATATTTTGTTAATATTAGACAAATTTATTAGTTGTTAAATAAGTTCACTTTGAAAAAATTACAAAGTATGGTGAGAGGCAAAACTTTCATTTTTCATAACCAAAACAAAACATTATTAACAAAACAACACCAAAAACACATAAGATTGCATAAAAATCAAAATTATTAACAAGAAAACACCATAAAACCAAGCACACATAAATTAACTTAATTCATGAAGTTTAAATTAACAACATAACTTTAATCAATCCCATAACTTCCGGATAAGTTCAAAATCAATAATACTGGGATTGTGCATATATGTTGCCTCAAACAAACACATTCTTCACAAAAAAGATTATTAAATAAAAGCAATGTTAAACAACATAAAACATAAGTTAACGACAAAAAACTTCAATGATTCAACAAAGAGAAAACCAAAAAACGCATATCAAAATCAACTAAAACATATTACGACATTCATAATACGATATTCAAAAACTAAAATATATACAATGGGAATGAAACTAAAAGTTCAAAAAATCATATACATTATAACAAGACATTATCATTTTAAATAAAAAAGGATCAATTAAATATAAAAAACGATGAAGACAAAGATATTAATTCAACAAATAACAATTTAACATAAAAACAAATATTAAACGAGCAAAAGATCAAATTCGTACCTACGTTTTAGAATATATGAGACAAACACAAAACAGGCGTGAAAGTCGAATAAAAAAAAAAAAATGACAAATTAAATAAAAAAGATTTTAATGGGTAAGGATACGATTACAACGGGGTCAAAAAACTTTCATTCTTTGGATTGCGGGTAGAAGCAAGAAAATTTAAAAATATATAAATGAAGTGGGTATAAAATAAAACCAAGTCAAAAGAGGGCACTCGAGCGAGCGCAAAAAAAAAGAACTTTTTTTCCACAAGATGCTAAAAAAGATATACAAAAGCTTATATTAGGCCCATATATTCCTTTTAGATCAGATTCTAACAACTTGTACTTTCAGAGATCTTCTGAGCATTAAATTTGATAATGAGGTCAAATTAAAATTGCGAGAACATCTACAGTACATTTTGGCTCTTTCCTCTTTCGGTACTGCTTGTCAATTAAACGCTGCCTCGTACTATATAAAAAATAAAGGTGAAGGAAAATAAACTAGATAAGAGAATAGAAAAAACCAAACAAACCAGACACATATGTTGTGAAGATAATGTATTTATTAGCTAAGATTTTAAATGCTTATCATTGACCGCTGACACAGACAAATCTTAAACTTGAGAAACGATTAACAAGGGTAATTATCCTTAAATGGATTTGCTAATTAAGCGGTGGAGCGTTCATTCCACATACCTGTGTGGAGAGGGTTCGAGTGTCGTGTACTTTGACGTTCCACTTCCCTTTATTGCTAAAAGCCTCACCGGTGCCGCCCCACAAATTCCATTCTCCACTAATTGAGTCGTCACCTTCATAGTTAATGCTCAACACTTTGCTATTGAATTGTATGTGGCGGAGCAAATCAAAGTGACGAGCATACGATTCAATGTACTCCAGCACCGTTTGTTGGTGAGGATACAGTTCGGTTACAGTATGGGGCCAGGGAAAATCAGAGAACTGGAAATATGGTTTTGGTGTTTGCAGCTTAGTGCTCCCAATGGTTTTAGTCCAAACACCCCCAATCCTACTCTCGGACTCGAATACAATTGGATCAAATCCTTTAGAGAGGCTGTATTTGCAGGCTAAGAGTCCGCTTATTCCTGCTCCAATTATTGCTATTACCTGCTTCTTTTTACTCTCTCTGTGATTATTTGCCATTATTACTGCAAGACTCTCCTTTTGTCTGTAAATTGTAATATAAGGATATGATGGGTTGAATGATTGATATACAGGGAGCTTGAATTGCCCTCTTTATAAATAGCTAACGACGGGGATCGGGATGACGTAATCTGATTTCTTGTGGATGGACTAATAATGCTTCTTTCCAGTGGCATTTTTGGTTTTGGAGACTCAAACTAACTAAAGTTCGATCAACATTTTTAAAAGGTATTTTTTTATCATATTGACATGAGAAAAATTTGCAATTTTATAAGTAATACTTTTCAAATAATTTTTGAATATATATATTTTTATTGTAAAATACTAAGTTGATCTACACAATTTTATTCCGAAAATTAATTAAATTGAATTTCAAATGAAAACCGCATTAAAAGATTTCGAGCGCACAAACTATTCCACCGGATGCCTGTTATTTGCTACAAGTATCCCGCCAAGGCATATAGAAATGAAAATAAATCAAAAATAACATTTTTTGTTTCTGCTGGCACGTGTTTACTAACTGCATTCAAGCCGTGACTGCAATAATTTTAAGCCACGGCCTAATGTGCTTGCTTTAATAATTACTCTTCTTTCATATCCATATCAACTGCTTTACACCGATGGTATAATGGGCTATATAAATTAATTAAAAAAAAAAAAAAGGTGTGTGTCTATATAGTTATACAGAATTTGACGGACCACATTATCTATATACCGATTATACAATAAGGACTACATCACTTTTCAACTCCGATACGCGTAAACCATACATATGTTATTTTTATGTATTCTATTCACCAGCAGACAAATATGGGCCTTGCGACTGGATAACACTGTTGTACTCGTAAGTTGTAGGCCATATACGCAATTAATGGCCAATTTGCAGGATTGTCCTTCACTGGGGGTGGTCTTTAATTTTTGTCCCTCAACTCCTTTGGTAAAATGGGCTTTAACTTTTACCCTTAGTTACGGTTAAGTGCTTTGCGCTAATTAAAATTTGGGCCTTGTTAAAGCGTGTTGTGGCGATTTTTTTTTTTTTTTAATTTTGATTCGAACCCATAATTTTTTAAGGTATTTTTGTTCCGGACTCAAAACTTAAAGACCGCCCATTTGAAGGGCAAAAATTCAAGACTACCCAAATGAAGGACAATCCGTGCTAAAAAAAAAAAAAAAAAAAAATTAACTGATCCAGAACCTGTTGGTCTTAATTAAAACCCATTTAAACTGGGCCTAGAAATTGAACTCGGAACCGACCTATCCCCATTTACCTTAGTTGTTTATTAAGAAAGAAAAATTATCAAAAGAATCTTGATACTTCTTTAATCAGTACTATAACCTTTCAACAATCACTACATTTAATTTAAATAAACCAAATTGGCGAGCAAATGAAAATATTATTTTGAATTTGCATTACTAATATGGAAAAACTAGTAGTAGTATTTTATTCTATATTTAGAGCTTTATTTTAATAATATTGATATTATTTTACAAAACCTATATTACATGACTCAGCATGCTGGTGCAATGCATGTGCCGAAAAGCTAGACAAACACATGAGTAGCATGAATGAAAAGCATTAAGAAACAAAATAAACATATATAGGAAAGGAGGCTTCATTTCTTAAGGGGAGGTCCTGGAGCTCTTTTATATTAGCCTACATAATCCATTGGTCCATAAGGTTCAAACCACTCAGCAAAAAGACCCTTTTTCCTTTTCGGGTTCCATCCCATGTCCTTACAAAGTTGGTCATTGTGCCAAATGTGCAATGCAGCTATAGATGGTCTCATGTAGTTCTTTCTATAAGAATATCTCTTCTTGTATTTATCCCATTCTGCTGTGTCTTTTTCCATGATCTTGATGCTAGGTAGCTTAAATTTTCCATCAAGAAGCTCTGCCAGCCATCGGCACCTTATTTCCGATGTGTATAGATTAGCTATGCTTTCTGAGAATCCAATTATTGCCAGTTGTGGAATTCGAGGATGGATACATTCCCTGATAAATATGAGTATTAATTTCACATGAGATGTATAGTTCTGTGCATGCTCGCAAAAGTATTCTTTTATTACTCACCTATAGAGGGGAGCTGCAGAATCATCTGAGCCGGCTATGAATTCCTGATATTTTGTTGATTCAAAAATGTGTTTGAGCTTATCAATTCCCTTGAAGCCCGTAGCGAGTATGACTAAGTCGGATTTTATTGGTTCAGCCTGACCCTTGAGCATGATACCTTCTTTAGAGAATCCAAAAATCTCTACTTTCTTGGTGAGCTTGATACTTCCTTCCTCAACTCTGTCGTACAAGCCCTCCGGCACTATAGCAAGTGAACAGGAAGTCAAATCATTTAAGAAGCTGTGCTCTGGCACCATTCCATGTTTTGCAAGCCTGTTTTTGCATTTTATATAACTTTCTACAAATTTTGAGAAGGCCCACCTCTGTAAAATATGAGTGAAATTATTAGTACTGCACGTTAGTTTTGTGAGAGGAAGAGTAGAAATCCGACTAGCTGGTAATTTGAACATATTGTTGTTACACCAAGCATATAGTAGTAACTTTAAAACGACTTATCATAACTTTGGGATGGATTGTGATAACCTGTGAAAGGATAGTAGTAGTAACTTTATCAAACGTGTCGCTTTTTGTTGTTTCAGCTGCAACTATATTTATTTTTCTTGTTTTCTCACTTACCTCAAAAAGAGATTTCTTAGTTTAAGATGAATATAACTAAATCGTTGCTGAGTCTTTTAATGAATTTAATTAGTCAGGATCGAAAAAAATGAAATTACCAATGGTGAAAGAGTTGTGGCGAGGAGACTTAGAAGAAGGCCTTCACCGGGTTTATGCACTGTAAGTTCGGAGAATCGACTTAAATAGATTTTTGCCAGAGAGAATCCCCATGGGAAAAAGTCAGGAAGGTCCCAATGAGGTGTCCTGATTACTACTGTGCATGGAAGTTCAACCCCTGCAACATTGATTTGTACAAAAAACGGCAGCCCAAGAATGAAGCTGATGTTTATAAACAAACAATAATGGAATAAGATCACAAGTAGCAGTACTTACCATTAACCGTTGAGCACTCCATGGCAACGTCCATTCCTGATCTATTGAATCCAATGATGGCTACTTGTTTTCCTTTGACAAAGTTGGCTGCACTTTTGGGGTCCATTTTGGAATAGTCCATTGAATGGATTACTTTGCCTTGTAAAGCGTCAGGGCCTTTGTTTGGGGGGAATTCAGGGATGTTGGGAACTTGGCTGAATCTTCCCACGCAAACTACTACAAAATCAACTTGGTATACCTACATGCAAGTTCAACCAATCATGAGGACATATGACATATGAGTTATCAATTAGGAGAGCTCGACTGATGGAGGAAGAGAAAGAAAAGTCAATTTCTGAAAGATCTTCACCGAGCTAGTGAGAGCTGAATTTTACGAGGGAATACTTTCCTTGATCTTGCACATGGAAAACTCAAGTAAGTCACCAACAAATGAAGTTATCAACTCAAGATGAGCACCAAATAGAGAAGATAAAGAACAAGTGGGCATTGACTTATGTTATTAGGAGAAAAGTTGTGATATATAAGTTGAAAGAGAGGAAAGCACAATGAAACAGAGAACAAAAAGGAAGTGTATTTAAAGCAAAAGAAGAGTAAATATAGGGAGAAAAAAAGTTCTCTGTCCAACTTCCCACTTCTATTTCTAATTTTAGCAACTTTAAATCCTTTAGATGAAAGTTGAAAACGTTATCTCCATAAAATACTAGAATAGTTAAAAAAGAAAAAAAAATACCCTTATAGTAGTACTACAAATTCGTTTTAGATCAATCACTAACAACTGGTACTTTCAGAGAGCTTTTATTAAATTTCAGGTCATCAAATTAAAATATTGAACTTGAACATGCAAAGAATTGCGAGAACATCGACATTTTGGAATTTTCCTTTTTGGTAGGGTGGTTGATTAATTACCTGTGTGGAGAGGGTTCGAATGTCTTGTACGGTGACGTTCCACTTCCCTTTATTGCTAAAAGCCTCACCGGTTCCGCCCCACAAATTCCATTCTCCACTAATTGAGTCGCCACCTTCATAGCTGATGCTCAATACTTTCTTGTTAAACTGGATATGGCGTAGCAAATCAAAGTGACGAGCATAAGATTCAATGTACTCCAGCACTGTTTGATGGTCAGGAAACACTTCAGTTACCGAATCGGGCCAGGGAAAATCAGAGAACTGGTAAAACGGTTTTGGTGTTTGCAGCTTAGTCCTGCCAATGGTTTTAGTCCAAACACCCCCAATGCTACTCTCGGACTCGAATACAATTGGATCAAAACCTTTAGAAATGCTGTATTTGCAGGCTAAGAGGCCGCTGATTCCTGCTCCAATTATTGCTATTATCTGCTGCTTTCTGCTCTCTCTGTGATTAGTTGCCATTATTACTGCAACAGTACTCTCTTAGTCTCTCCTTTTTTTCTGTAATGTGAAGATTATGGGGTTGAATGATTGATGGGTAGAGAGCTTGAATTGCCCTCTTTATAAATAGCTAATGACAAGGATCAAGATGAGATAGTTTGATTTCTTGCTTGTTTGGCCACCCTAAAATGCCAAAAACTGCTTGTCCTTTTCAAAAGATGTTCAGTATTTTAGAAAACTGAGCCGTCTGGCCAAATCTTTCACGGAAATAAGTCTTTTAATTAGTACTCGTCCCAAAATAAGTGTTATCATTGCAAAAAAAATTTGTCCTAAAACATGTGTCATATGAGAAATTCAAGACAAAAATTGACAAGTTTTCCAACTATATCCTTACAATTAAAAAAATAGTCCTTTTTAATATTGATCAATTCTTAAAATACTTTTATTAAACAGGATAATTTAGTAAACTTCACATTGTATTTATTGATTTCTTAATTAGTGTGATTTTTGATATAGTAACACTTATTTTGGGAAGTAGGGAGTAGTAGAGTTGTTTTACAAAAGGTAAAAAGGGTAAGTTTTTTTTCCAGAAGCTCTTTTGGAGCTTGGCCAAGTACAAATTACTGTAAAATATCTACAAAAGTCTTTTTCAAACTGATTACCAGAACACAAATTGCTATTCTCCTAACGTTCTTTTTGGAAAAACATTGCTGCTCAAAAAACACTTCTTAAAATAAGTAAATTTTAAAAACTTGACCAAACAAGCTACTCCGTCCATTCTAATATGAATGAATTACTGGCACCTTTTTATGGCTCTTTTGGTCTTTCTTAGACGTTTCTAAGAAAAATGCTTACAAAATTTTGAAGATATACGTCCCTTCACATTCTTTTGATTGCACTGTCTTTACGTACACAATTGAGAAGTAATTCACATTTATGAATTAATTAAAATATATATTGTTTAAAAGTGTCTTTATTTTCATAAAGAAAGAGGGTATAACAAATTTGAAAATATTTTACACGACCGCGCGAAGCGTGAGAAGATTAACTAGTTTAATTAATTAATGGGTTAAGGGTAAAAAACACACGTGCAATAGTCTATAGATTATCACATTTTTTGAGTTTCCTACCTAAACTATCATGAAGGTGAAAGTTTGGAAAACACATCTCAACTATTTACATTCACTTTTCTTATATTGACACATCAAAAAGATAGTTTGCAAATATGTTATAAATTAATCCATTTTTGAGGTGTAATTTCATCACTTTTTCAAATATTTAGGTGCTTCTCACATGTAATATATCCTAAAACACATCTCCATTATCTCTTAATTAATTAATTAATTAATTAATTAATTAATGTCTAACCATGAAAAAATCAGGGGAGATGTGTTTTCGGATATATTACATTACAAATTTTAAATAAATAAAATATGAGATATTTGTAAAGTTATTTTCTTCTATTTAAATTGCACTAATTGATTATAAAAGATTATTTTCAAAAAAAAATTGATTATGCAATTTAACCACGCCCCTACAAGTATCGTATTAGTACCATAAGGGCACGTTTAGCTTGTTGTATTAGAAGAGATACTCATGGGATTATATAATTTACGGAAAAGGCTCAAATATGCCATCCAACTATCAGAAATGGCTCATTTATGTCACTCATCAATAGTTTGACTCATTTATGTCATCAAACTATAGGAAATGGCTCATTTATTCCATCGAACTATAGAAAATGGCTCATTTATGCCACTCATCAATAGTTTGACTCATTTATACCATCGTCTATTATCAAAATGACTCATCGATGCCATATTTCATTAAAACTGGTTTTACAATACCATATATGACACGTGGCTTACAACTAGATTATGGTTGTGGGTGAGTAAGGTGTATGGATCGGGTTTTTTATTAATTTGGTATTTAAAATTGATCTGGTTTAATTAAACGACGTAGACCTCTAATTGGAGCCACGTGTCATATCTGGTATTATAAAGCGGGTGTTAATGAAAAATTAATGAATATCATTTTAATATGGTGATGGATAAATAAGTCAAACTATTGATCAATGACATAAATGGCCCATTTCCTATAGTTCGATAGATAAATGAGTCATTTATATTGATACCAAGACAAATGAACAAACTATTGATGATGGCGTAAATGATAGTCATTTTCGATAGTTGAATGGCATATTTGAGCCTTTTCCGTATAATTTATCGTGTGTTTAGTTTGTACTTTTAAACTCCTGCATAACTAGGCGACTCCTTGGATAAATAAGTTATACACCAACTGTTGTATTTTGTTATACCAGATGAAACATGGAATAAAAATACTTATAAATTAGTTGTACACAAATAAAATATTCGAAAGACAAAACTATCCTTGATCTTAAGTTTATCAAATCCATTCGATCAACATACGGAAATAAAGAACAAGATTACAGATTATTCCCAATACATACACACACACACTCAAATCCCTATGTCCTTTGTATGAATAAAATAGTGGTTTTTCTTATTTTCTTTGCATTACAGCCCATTACTTTTTCTCTAAATGAAACGAGACAGGACATAGTTAATTGATTGGCCCCTAACGTGGCAGGTAGGTTCGAATTATTACCAAAAGTTTAAATGCTAAACAGGACTAGCTACTACCTCAATTGCACTAATTAATCAGAAAACTTATCCTCTATCAGTGGCTCAGGCCAAGTTCCGTTCCCTGATATTTTTACACGTGATTGATTTTTTGGTTTGGTAGAATGAAATATCAGTGTCAAAATCATAAGAGTCGCATCAGAGGAAATTACGGGTTAGATTCTCTCCATTTCACTTCTTCCATTTTCTTGATCTACCTTAAATTAGAGACACAGCGTATGGTTAAAATTAATATTAAAATTTAATTAACTAAAACAAGGCCCTAACCATAGTTCATATAATTAATAACTTATCCATTAATATATTAGAATATTTTTCTCTCTCTACCTATTTTACTTTTCCTATCCAGTAAAATATCTTTTCTAATTTACCCGATTATCTTTTGCCACTTAATTTTTTTTCCCCAATAGACCCCAATAGACCCATTATTCAGTTGGTGATATTTTTCATTTTTTCAATTGTGATGCTTACTAATTCACATAATATAGACCCCATTATTCAATTGATAATTGTATATTTTTGAAAAAGTTGTCTATATTACGAAAAATATCCCCATTAAAGAGTTTTCATGATAAAAAAAAAAGATGGAATATTAAAATAGGAAGAGAGAGAAAATATTTTAATATATTTATGGATAAGTTATTAATTATATGAACTATGATTAGGCCTTGTTTTAGTCAATTAAATCTTAATCATTAATTCTAATCCATGTTATGTGTCTCTAATCTAAGGTAGAACTTGGAGAAAATGAAGAGAGGAAAAATGAAGAGGAGCCCAATCCGATATTACGTTTGTGAAACGGTTATGTAGTACTGATAGCTACGGTTCTCTAGACAAGGACAGGGCCAACTGGAAAATATTGACCATATATTGATTTACACTAATTACTCTACAAATATTTTTTTTAATTATATAATACCAATACTCCCTCTGTCCCATGTTATATAAGGGTATCTGATTTAGCATGAAATTTAAAAAATAAAGGAGGATTTTTGAAATTTATGATTTAAAACAAATCATAGAAATAGAAATTTGTGTGTATAGAAACCATCTCATTAAGGGTAAAAAGGAAAGTTTAAAATTGAATTATTACTAAATATAGAAATGTATCATTCTTTTTTAAAACAGATTGTAAAGGAAAAAGTGTCATATAAATTCAGACAGAAGGAGTAACATATTTTGTAAGTGAGCAAAATATGACACAGATCATTTCCAACTGCGTTTTGCGGTAGCCTATAACATGTAAGCCTTCAACTCCCTTAGGATTAGATATTTATTTATTGTTTTCTATTATACAAAATCGAAATCAAGTCACTTCAACTCAAATTAAGAACCAAATCGTTTTAATGGCGAGTCCTTACCTATTTGGTACAAATAATATATAATCATGTGCCAATTTGTTTGATCTTATCGTTCAAGGTCCAGTAAAAGAAAAATAGGAAAAAGAGGCTTCATTCTTGAAATTGAAATGAGAGGTTTTGGAGCTCTTTTATACTCCTTATTAGCCGGTGTAATCCATTGGTCCATAGGGTTCGAACCACTCAGTCCAAAGACCCTTTTTCCTCTTAGGATTCCAGCCCATGTCCTCGCAGAGTTGGTCATTGTGCCAAATGTGCAATGCAGCTATAGATGATCTCCTGTAGTACTTCCTACAAGAATATCTCTTCTTGTATTTATCCCATTCTGCTGTGTCTTTTTCCATAATCTTGATGCTAGGTAGCTTAAATTTTCCATCAAGAAGCTCTGCCAGCCATCGACACCTTATTTCCGAGGTGTATAGATTTACTAAGCTTTCTGAGAATCCAATTATTGCCAGTTGTGGAATTCGAGGATGGATACATTCCCTGATAAATATGAGTATTAATTTCACATGAGATGTATAGTTCTGGTGCATGCTTGCAAAAGTATTCTTTTATTACTCACCTATAGAGGGGAGCTGCAGAATCATCTGAGCCGGCTATGAATTCCTGATATTTTGTTGATTCAAAAATGTGTTTGAGCTTATCAATTCCCCTGAAGCCAGTAGCGAATATGACTAAGTCGGATTTTATTGGTTCAGCCTGACCCTTGAGCATGATACCTTCTTTAGAGAATCCAAAAATCTCTACTTTCTTGGTGAGCTTGATACTTCCTTCCTCAACTCTGTCGTACAAGCCCTCCGGCACTAGAGCAAGTGAACAGGAAGTCAAATCATTTAAGAAGCTGTGCTCTGGCACCATTCCATGTTTTGCAAGCCTGTTTTTGCATTTTATATAACTTTCTACAAATTTTGAGAAGGCCCACCTCTGTAAAATATAAGTGAAATTATTAGTACTGCACGTTAGTTTTGTGAGAGGAAGAGTAGAAATCCGACTAGCTGGTAATTTGAACATATTGTTGTTACACCAAGCATATAGTAGTAACTTTAAAACGACTTATCATAACTTTGGGATGGATTGTGATAACCTGTGAAAGGATAGTAGTAGTAACTTTATCAAACGTGTCGCGTTTTGTTGTTTCTGCTGCAACTATATTTATTTTTCTTGTTTTCTCACTTACCTCAAAAATAGATTTCTTAGTTTAAGATGAATGAGATATAGAGTATAACTAAATCATTACTGAGTCTTTTAATGAGTTTAATTAGTCCGGAAAGAAAATAAGTTACCAATGGTGAAAGAGTTGTGGCGAGGAGACTTAGAAGAAGGCCTTCACCGGGTTTATGCACCGTAAGTTCGGAGAATCGACTTAAATAGAGTTTTGCCAGAGAGAATCCCCATGGGAAATAATCAGGAAGGTTCCAATGCGGTGTCCTGATTACTACTGTGCATGGACGTTCAGCCCCTGCAACATTAATTAGTACAAAAAGCAGCAGGCCAAGTCAAGCCGATGTTTATAAACAAACAATAAAACGGTAGAATTAATGGAATAAGATCACAAGTAGCAGTACTTACCATTAACCGTTGAGCACTCCATGGCAATGTCCATTCCTGATTTCTGGAATCCAACAACGGCTACTTGTTTTCCTTTAACGAAATTGGTTGCAGTTTCGGAGTCCATTTTGGAATAGTCCATTGAATGGATTACTTCACCCTCAAAAGCTTCGGGGCCTCTGTTTGCAGGAAATTGAGGGATGTGTGGAACCTGGCTGAACCTTCCCACGCAAACTACTACAAAATCAACTTGGTATATCTGCATACAAAATTAATACTCCTTAACATATATCCTTTGTTTCCACTTTTATAATAATATAGATACAAATATACTTCAAATTTGCATAAATTAATACTCCATCTGTCCAGTTTATGTGACACACTTTCCGTTTTAGTATGTCTTAAAAAGAATGTTTCATTTCTATTTTTAGAAACAATTTAATTTTATGAGATGATTTCTAACCACACAGATATTTAAGGTTTGTTTTGGACCATAGATTTCAAAAGTCTTTCTTTATTTCTTAAATTCCTTGCCAAGTCAAATGATACCACATAAATTTGGACGGACGGAGTAATATATCTCTAAGAGAACTACATATTTACTTGTCTAAATAGGAAAGATAAGTAACTGTATAAGTTTTAAGGAAAGCAATCTCTCAAGTCTTGAATTAAAAAACAGTGACCTTGACCACGTCAACCATGATTAAGTGAAGATGGGATCTAATTAGAATCAATAAAGTTTGGGGAAATTTCAGAAATATACAATTTTCTCACTTATATTGTCAAAAAATAGTCCAAAACTTATATTGCAAAGCTTTAACCTAAAAACACTTTTATACAGTGTTATACACTTATATACATAAGACAGATACATTATGTATAGGTGTTTGAAGGTGTATTATGTATAGGTATATACACTAAAAATTATAATTATATAATATTATACTAAAAGTTATAATTATACAATATTATATCCGAAAATAAGCACGTATACACATTTAAACACAATTATACAAATATTGTATAATGTGTAGGTATATACACTAAAAAATATAATTATACATACTTATACACAGTCTTTGCTTTCTCTTTTTTTCCGAGAAAAAACAAACTAAATAAAACTAATTGTTTCTAATATGGTGAAATACGGATGGATCCGGAAAACCTAATAGACACCATATATGTAAATAATATGGAAGATTTGTAAGATACGGCGGTTTACAGCAGAGATGTGGTGGTTCACGGCGGCGAAGAAACGGGAAAGAAATGAGAAAAATGAGAGGATAAAGGTGGTGGTTAGAGACTCTGAAGTCTGTATTTTCAGTTCCCGCTTTTTCAGGCAGTGGGTATGAGTGGGTTTGGATTCCAAAAGCTTCGATGATACGTCGACGGCGGCAAAGAAAGGAGGCAAAGAGAGAAAGTGATAGAGAGAAAAGTTTGGATCATTTTTTATAAGATTTAAAAAAGTGAATCAATTTTGATAGCATTGTTATTCTAATTAACTCATAAAGTTTTGGGAATATATATTAAATATCTAGTTTTTAAATGAATCCATACATAACCACTTTTCATTTTAGGGCTCATTTCGTACGACAGATAAGGAATATATAATCTCGGGATTAAATTTGAGATGGGTTTATCTCACATTTGGTTTGATTGGAATAAAATCATGGTATAACTAATCCCAAAATTATTGTAGTATTATTTTTATCCCTGTAGGAGGATGGAATAACTAATCGTAGAATAAGTAATCTTGGTATAACTTGTGTACGACCAAACGACCCCTTAAAGTTTAAATCCCTCTGTCTTCATCAATCTTCTTTTTCTTTTTCTCTTTTCTTCTTTCTCTTCTTCTATTTTCACCACTTGTTGTTGCTGCTACTGCAAATTCTTCTTCTTTGCGTTCTTCTTTGTTTTCTTCACCTTCAATTTTTCTTCTTTTTCTTAATCTACAGGTTGTTTTTGGGTTCGCCGTGAAAATTTGTGGAAAGTTTTCTTTTGAGTCCGTTGAGAAGATTTTGCAGTAAATCCAACATCTTCGGTAAGTTGTTGCAACAACATTGATAGTTATTACTTGAGTCAAATATATATCCTCAAATGAAAGACTCAAAAGGATTTCCTGTGAGAGATGACAACCGGATAAGTAAGGCTCTTAGGGCTCATTTGGTTGGGAAATAACTTATCACGGGATAACTAATTTCGAGATAAATTATTTCGAAATTAGTTATTCCACCCTCAATGTGAGATAAAATAAGGTTACAATTTCGGGATTAGTTATTTCGAATTTTTATTCCAACCAAATATGAGATAAGAAGGCATTAAAATTTTATCCGTACTATTTTTGCTTATCCTTCATACCAAACGATCCCTTACATATTAACCATTTTCTTTTGCTTCCTTAATTCTTTTATATGAAACAATTTCTAATGATGAAAGTTAACCTATCAGCCAAAAAAGAAAAACTACCTAGAATTTATTTGTTATCCAAACATTTGCCCTATGGGTATGGGCCAATAAATGTAGTTACCAGCACAAGATGAGCACTAAAGAGAGCAGATAGAGGCAGGAATAAAGAACAATTAAGCTGGCATTGTGGTATAAGGAGAAAAAACCACAAAATATAAGTTGAAAGTCAATTATAAAACAGAGAGCAAAAAGGAAACTGTTACACGTTTCATTAACACTGTGTTTGGAACGTTGTTACCCATTGTATTGTATTGTATTGTATCGTTACTACAAGTACAATGTTTGTTTTGATTGTTATTTAAAATGTATCGTATTGTATTGTTAAATTCCGTCGTTACGTAACAATAAAAGTCTATTTTTGTAACAACCGATTTGGTGTTATCCTATCATATCTAATTTCTTTTTCCAATTATATCGCTACTTAATATTTCATAATCCTATTTTACCTTTACTATATTATCTAACTCTATCCAAATGCTCTGCCCTACGTCTCTCTTCTTTTCGTCCAATTGTTTTTTTTTTTCCTTCTTCGTCTTTGTGTCCTACTTTTTAGTGAAAAAACTTTTGTGATTTTATAGTGTACTATTTTTAATTGCTCAGGTTTCTTCTCTTGTTACGGAATTACATGTATTTCTTTTTGTCCATTACCTGTTTTCATTAATTTTGTTAAAATTTGCATTTATTTAACAATTTAATATATTTACAATGCATTATTTTGCACAACTTAATAAATTCAATATTTCCAATAGTTTAGGGCATTTTAGTAAACTTACCAATTACAATACAGTACGACACAGTCAATCCAAACAAAAAAAATGTTACTATTGAAATAAAACGATATAGTCTATCCAAACATTATATACAAAGACAAGACAATACAATACAACGCGGACAAGACATTGTAAACGATGGATAACAACTATCCAAACAGAGTGTTAAAGCGACAGAAGAGTAGAAATTAGCTTGGTTGGCCAAATTTCTAAAGTTTATTTATTTTTGAAAAATATTTATTGTTTGAAGTATTTTTTTTAAAAGGTACTATCTTTTGTCCATAGATATAAAAAAAAAATTCACTTTTTTTGAAATTTTGGAGTTGGAGTTGTGTTTAGCCATAGTTTTTGAAATTATAGTTTTTGGTGAAATGTAGTTGTAAAAAAGTGAAAAAAATGATTTTTTTTTTTTTAAAAAACGCCTAATAGTCAAGTATGAAACTCGAAAAAAAGTGATTGGTAATAGTTTAGGTAGAAAATGCAAACACTGATAATCAAGTATGAAACTCGCAAAAAAGTTATACTTGAGTTATGTTTTTTATCATGACCTCAAGATAAAACAAACTAGATAAGAAAAAGAGAAGTCCAAAACAAACCAGACATACATTGTAATTTAATTACACTAGCTAAGATTTTAAAGGCTCGTTTGGTTTTACGATAAGTTATACTGGGATTAGTTATACTATGATTAATTAGATATCTTTGGAATCAGTTATCTTGATATTATTTCTTATTGACTGTTTGGTTTTGTTGTATAATTTACAAAAATAACCTCCACCTTATTTAATAGAAAATGCGTTTGAGGGACGTCGAGGGTATTTTTGTTATTTTTATTGTTTTATTTAGAATAACTAAAATCTTGACACTATTATTCTACCATTTGGGATAACTTATACCAATACTATTTCTAATCCTAATATAACTTATTCCAAAACTAATTATGCTTGTCCAGCATACCAAAGCTTTTCATTTGGACGCGGACTATGGTGAAACCGAACAATTTCGAATATCAATGAGAAATTTCAGAAAGGAAGATAAACATACCTGTGTGGAGAGGGTTCGAGTGTCCTGTACATTGACGCTCCACTTCCCTTTATTGCCAAATGCCTCGCCTGTTCCGCCCCACAAATTCCATTCTCCACTTATTGTGTCGCCATCTCCATAGCTTAGGCTCAACACTTTGTGTTTAAACTGAATGTGACGGAGCAAATCAAAGTGATTAGCGTACGATTCAATGTAATCCAGCACAGCTTGTTGGTCAGGAAACACTTGGGTTACCGAATCGGGCCACGGAAAATCAGTGAACTGGTAAGCGGATTTTGGTGTCTGCAGCAGAGTGCTCTCAATCGTCTTAGTCCACACACCCCCAACGCTACTCTCCGACTCGAACACAATTGGATCAAATCCTTTGGAAATTGCGTATTTGCATGCCAAGAGGCCGCTGATTCCAGCTCCAATTATTGCTATTACCTGCTTCTTTCTGTTTTCTCTTTGGTCAAAATTTGTCATTGTTACTGCAACACTCTCTCCTTTTTTCCTGTAATGTGAAGATGATGGGATCCAATAACGATTGATTGCTAGAGAGCTTGAATTGTCCTCTGTATAAATAGCTAATGATATGGATTAATATGAGATGATTTGATTTCTTGCATATCGGCCTAATGCTTAATGTCTAATAATGAATACATCACGTGGAGAAGTGTTTTAAGGTATATTATATGTTCTGAATTGTACAATCGTATATTTTATACGTCAGCATTACAATTTCTATATGTTGATTGTTACATTATTAGTCTCCGTATTAAAATATCTGTCAGCATTACAATTTCTATATTGTTGATTGTTACATTAATTATTAGTCTCCGTTATTAAATAATTGTTGGCGTGTAACACGGTAGACAAGGTTCCAATGATTACCAAATTTCTGTGCTAATAATCAGGACTGCTTACTTAAGGGTGAGGGATTGCATTACTTAATCAGAACACTACATCCTCCATAAGTGGATTGTTGGAAATTTTAAAATACTTCAAAGACTAACACCAGAGGGGACTTTTCTTAAATCACGAACACTTCAGAGACTTCTCTTCATCACGAACAGAGAACTCCTTCTAAGCAAGTAAAATACTTGATCACGAACACTTCAGAATTCTTATTTAACTGAGCTTGATCGCATCTTAGCATCCTTAAGGATATTTCACCCTATATGTGTATCCCCGAGATTCAAATCAGTTTCTTAGACAAACTAGGGTTTTAATCTAACAAAGATTTATCTTATACAAACCCAACAATACAAAATATATGATAAAGTGTTATCCAAAAAAATATATATATCTCTTCAACATGAAACAAGAAGATTATATAGGGAATGAAAACCAACCAAGACTAACAACTCCAACGGTCTAAAGATCATTCATGGGTGAATTGTATTCATTAGCCATTAAGGCTATATTAATATAATATTACCAATAATAAATAGGAGTAAAGATTAATGACAATGGTCAAATACCATTAGCCAAACTAAGGAAAGGAAACGGCCAATAGTAGTCATTCAATGGCCATATTCAATTTACATAAAACACATTAATATGATAAAATAATGACTCATTAATATATAACAAAATAATGGATTAAAATCTTCTTTTTGAGATATTAAACTCAATTTTTCACAACAATCCCCACTATCTCAAAAAGAATAAAAAGAAATAGAATGAAATAAGACGTTTCTTTGGGTTTTCACATATGAGTACAATGCGTCGAATACGGTCTCCTATATAAACCGCTTGACCTCAGATAAAATAAGATTAAACTTACAGAACAATTGGTGAAGTGTAACACTTCTATGAACCAAAAATTCATTTGTAAGCTCATTGTCTTATTCTATCACATCATACTCGCACAATCTTTGTCGTTATCGCGGTTTCAAGCTACAGGCCATGCGCGTGTCTGGTATTCATGAGTGCTCTAGAAATCCGTCACAATTTCATAGAAGCGGCACCACTCCACACTCATATAAGTCCACCCACG
Source organism: Lycium ferocissimum (assembly GCF_029784015.1). Taxonomy (NCBI): domain Eukaryota; kingdom Viridiplantae; phylum Streptophyta; class Magnoliopsida; order Solanales; family Solanaceae; genus Lycium; species Lycium ferocissimum. Next base: position 43,103,509 of record NC_081348.1, read on the forward strand.
TGTATTATTCGCAACAATACACCACCTTTAAAAAGGATATGGTAATGGATTAAGAGTTTATAACTCGGCCTCACTTTGTCTTATGAACTGCACTATATTCATACACCATAGGAAGGGATATAATTTAATAGTGCACCTAGATCAACTAATGACTTGTTATTACCCATATGAACCTAATTCATGGGATCTCCAATCACATAGGTTGGGTTACCATCATTGTTAATCTTCTCAAATGACAAAAATAATCTCATTCCCCTCGATGTTTCTTATAGTCTGTGAATCGGCCAAATTCACCTCAGACATCACATAATAATTTCATCTCATAACAACGTTGTTTTATCACTTTATGTTCCAAACGAATATGTTTTATTGCCGCCGGATATTCACTACAGCTAACGCTGCTTGGCAACCGCAATATATAGAGAAGTCTCATTACCAGTCAACTCCAAACCATACTCATATTTCATTATGGTCTACTTGGCTGATTTTCATGCTATTACACCTCCACAAAGGGTGAACACATAACCATAAATCCACTTAACATCATTGTACCCCTCTAGTACAATAAATATTAATTGAGCAAACACTTTACCATCATTTGCTTCTTATCAAACTTTATTTTCAAAAGCATTTCGAACAACACCACCACATGTTATCATTTTTTTTTTCAAAAAATTCTCCAAACATAACTTTAGTAAGACACCGTGACCCTCACATTTTCAAAAAATTTAAGACAGGAAAATAATATTTTTCATAGGAAAATAACATTTTTCATAAGTCATAGGACATCATAACCCCCACATTTCCAGAAATTCTACGATAAGGGAATAATATTTTCATAACTCATAAGAAGTATTACTAATTTCTCATAAGAGATTTCATCTTATAAATAACAAACTGATAGTATAACTTCACCCAAACGATTTTGTATAGTTACCCACACTATGCCATTATCAATAAATATTTTAAGAAAATAATATTTTTATCAAGAGTTGGATAAGAAATAATACAAATACTAGTTTTTTATTTATTTATTTAAAAATAGTAAACACAAATGGACAAACTATGATGACAATACTCATTGCCCATTAAAATATTATTTTGGTTGATACAACCCTATCATACTCAAATAAAATCTTCTCTTCAAGTTTTTCTAGTAATTCCACAAGAATAAAATTATTGGCTCAAATAATAGAAATATAAATTACCTTTGACTAATGCCAATAATTTTTCCAAAAAGATTTTAAGAAGAATTTTTCCATTCTAAGAACTTGAATAGTTCTAGAATCACCAACATAAATAAACTATTTTTCTTCTTTAACTTGGGTGTAGAATATGCTTAGTAACACCAAAGTCTAACAGTCAAATTCTCACATTAGCCACAAGATTTACTTGAGAAATGACCACAACAGTTATATCATCCGCTTAGCCAAAATTATTTTCACTTATGGGATTGTCAATTCTCCTAATCTTCTTCAACATTTTAGGAGTACGATGGCTTAATTTGTCACACACAAAACAATTGTTATCTCACTAAAGGCTTGATATTTACATTGTAAAATTTCAATATCATATCAATTGACACATGAAATCAACTTTGTCAAGAATCACCTCATGCTAAAAGAATTTTGTTAGTGTTAATTTTATTTCCATAATCAAATACTATTTTTTTTTTTTCTAAATGCAAAGGCTACAAAGCTAAAAGATTGACTTGCACATAAATATATCATATTTACATAATAATTAAATCAGTCGTAACAAATTATTAAAAAAAATAACGCCTTTCGATGCCTAAAGTAAATTTATCAAAAGTACACTTTGATGAATTCCAACGCAGATATTTTGCCACAAAATCTCAATTGTGTAAGGCTTCAATAATGAGATTTTCACTCATAAAAATAAGTATGCATATGCTTCCTTTCCCATCGATTTCTGTCATATATGAGAAGGCTTCTATAATGCATAATCACCATAAACTTCCAGTAAATTAGAGGAACTAGCTAGATGATAAACATAGATATTCTTAGATCCTAAAGTAATTTCACAAAAATACAGTATTATGGTCTTCCAATACATTTTATCACTTCAGAAATTTCAAAATTGAAGGTTTAAAACTTCATAAACACTTTGTTCCAACCAAAACTTTACGTATTTGTTTTGCATATATATATACTACACAAAACCAACAATCGAGAAGTTAAAGCGCAATATCTTTCACCATACTAGATGCACATACACATTAACAATCTACAAGTCTGTACTAGCAAATAATATGCATTCATAAATACTTCTAAAATAGCAAGGAGATTATATGTATCGCCTCAAATTCATCTACCTCTTATAAAGTACGTTTAACATTCAAATTTTTGACGAACGCGTACCTGAAACTCAGACAGATTGTACTAAGTTAACTCTTTCAATTTTTCCATAGGAATAGAGAGTGAAAATATCCTTAAGATTGTTGAAAATCTTACGGAAAATACTTCATCACTAACACCTGTAGGAACTTTTCTTAAATCACGAACACTTGTAGGGACTTCTTCATCACTTAACACTTCAGGAACGGCTCTACAAGCTTAAGTAAAATACTTGATCACGAACACTTGTAGAGAATTCTTCGTAGCTTGAGGCATGCCAATGGCACTGTCTTTAAGGATATTTCACCTAGGTATGGGTGTATCCCCCAGGATTCAACAAGCTCTTTTAGGACAAAACCAGGAGCCTAATCTAACAGATTTATCTTATACAAACCCAACAATACAAAATATATGACAAAGTGTTATCCTAAAAAAATATATATATCTCTTCAACATGAAACAAGAAGATTATATAGGGAATGAAAACCAACCAAGCCTAAGAACTCCAACGGTCTAAAGATCATTCATGGCTGAATTGTATTCATTAGCCATTAAGGCTATATTAATATAATATTATTAATAATAAATAGGAGTAAAGATTAATGACAATGGTCAAATACCATTAGCCAAACTAAGGAAAGGAAACGGCCAATAGTAGTCATTCAATGGCCATATTCAGTTTGCATAAAACACATTAATATGATAAAATAATGACTCATTAATATATAACAAAATAATGGATTAAAATCTTCTTTTTGAGATATTAAACTCAATTTTTCACAACATGGTTCATGCCAAAGTTCCGTTCGCTGATACTTTTACATCACTCCGTTGCAAGTGATTGATTTTTCATTTCGGTAGAATGAAATATCAGTGTCAAAATTAGGGTGGGAAAGTCAACCCCAATCCATCCAGTCACAACCTGTTTGTGGAGTTGACCCCACGGGTTGAATTTAAAATGATTCATCAAACAATCAAGTTAAAACGGATTGAAGTAGTTTAATCCGTTGGGCCAAAACTAACATCAAACACTGGATGAAGTTTTCTTTTTTCAGAGCTTCCAACTTTAGCTAAGCATAATGGAAATTTTACAATTCTACAAGCCAAGCTATAGCTTCTATTTAGGTAATTACGATTCCATTAATTCCATCATTTATGCAATCTCAACATAACTAACGTACCACAATAAATTTTGCAAGCTTGGGTGGCATAGTTAATCTAATTTGTTAGATTGAAATCACATTGACATAGATAAATCACTGAATCATAGACATGAGTGCACTCAAATACATAGTACCAGTTTCATAAACCGCAAAACATTAATGAGTTTACCCGTTGTTATAACGGTGATATGTTTAAAAAGGGGGAAGAAGATGGATTATGTTGGGCGTGTGTTATAACTCATTGTTTGACCCATCTTCACCCAAGCTTACTTTTGGAGGGGGTGGGGATGGGATGGGGGATTGAATTTTGACTTAATAATTAATTTAACCGATTTTGACTCGTCTAAATCCGCCCATTTACTACCCCTAGTCAAAATCATGTCAATTGATTTTTTACTAATTGCAAATATTATTTTACTAGAGAATTGGCCCGCGCTTCGCGCAGTGATTAAAGGAAATTATAAATTTTCTAACTAAGAAAATAATCTTTACTCTCCGATCAATGTCATATTCTCTTTGTTCTCCAATTGTAACATTATCAACTGTTCTAATTATATTATCAAGATTGATACCAAATGATAAAACAAAACCAAACTTAATAAATTTAACATCGAACAAATGAGAGAGAATTTATTCTTAACTAATAAGCCAAAATATACATTTTTTAATACATTTCATTTCTATTTTCGTAGTAAATCCTTTGGTCTTTTTCTTTTAATCTAAATATTAGTAAAAAAATATTTTCTAGATATTTTAAATAAAATAAATATGAAATGAAAAGTAAAGAAAAGGATTACATTCAAGTCATATACTCTTTCCTATTGGTTTTCCTTGTAAATTTTTTTTCTTTAACTGTTTATCTCTTTCTTTCGTCTCCAATTCACTAATTTTGGTTCCTTTTTCTTCCCTATTCCCAATCTTACCCCTCCTCTATAAATATGCTGTCTCCAGAGTGCTCGTATAGTTGTATGTTTTTTTTTCTTTTTCTTTTTTTCTTTTTGCAATTACCGTGCAAAAACGTTAAAAGGAGAATAAATCGTTTTGCCTCTTCCGATCTAATCTTCGAGTTACATAGTATACATCTTAAATAGTGAGAGAAAAGAATTAAAAACATTATTCTTTTAATTGGGTAAAATGATAAAAGAGTTCAAAATAATAATTAATTTTACAAAAGTGTCATGACCCATGATCTCCCTATACTAATCCGACACAAGCCATATTATTCGCGCGGTGACAAGAAAGATGAGAAAAATGTTTTGACACTGCGACACACCTATATATGACCAATATCGCTCTGAGACCAAAAAACAACAACAAAATGAAATGAAAGTAAAAAGTATATACAAATTATAAATTAACTGAATCAATTTCATTAAATAAAAGCTTGCCAAACTTGTTCACCACCTAAATAGAAGTTGATACGGAGATATTTATGATATCATCACCTTGATCTAATATTTAATTTTATTTACATGCATACATTTATTTTGATATGTATAGGTGAGGCCGTGAAGGTACATTTCTTGAAATATTTAATATCTTAATAATAGGTAATAAGAATATTGTTAAGACAAAAATAATTTGGAAACTCATCAAAATGTAGTTGAGATAAATCAAGTGACACAATATATATAAAGCTGAATTGGAATTTGGTTTTGGGATAAGGTAAAGAATTGAAAGGAACAAAGGATAAATGACAAATTACATTACAATTTAATACTCATAATCATATAATACAATTCAATACCCATAATTGTATAGTAATTACTTTAACAGTTGGAGAAATGAAACAAATCCGTTACTAATTTGAATGCTACTGCTTATGACCAAACTAAAATTGATCTCCTCCTCCTCCTCGTAATTATGTTTATAGTGAAAGTTGTAATGCAATTTCAAAATCTCGTCTCTTCCCTTTTATAAAATTCATAATTATGTATATGAAGAACATTTTAGTAAGGACATCAAAGATAACATTTATAATACCAATAGGATAAAAGAAGAATGAGGAAAATTAAGATCATTTTTTGGAATAAGACCAAATTTATACAAATCATATATACTATAAATAACTCTCGTACTCCTAAAATTATATCTACACATATGCTTGAAGTTTAATTTACGGTCTCCCCTCATTCCTACTTTGAGCCTATACCTAAGCTACAAAATTTATTGAATGGGGGAGGTGAATGGTTTAAACGAGAGATCAAAGATCTATAAAATCAAGTTTGTATCTCATATGGAAAGCAAACGGACGGAGCTTTAATGGGTAGTTTGTGGTTCATTTTTTTCATGAAAAAGAGTGTGAATCTCCCCCTTTTTTATTATTAATAAACATAACCTTTATAATCCCGGAAAATCTTAAACAATATTTTCCACCGAGTTAGATGATAGACCTTAAGAAAAAAGTGTAATTAAGAAAATTAAGAGATATAACTAATAGAACGCAGAGAGTGGTTTTGAATTTTTTAATATACAACACATTAATTTTAAAATGAGAAAAAGATGCATGATCTTCTCGGCCATAGAGATGTATCACCTCTTCAAAGCCTTGCTTATATAATATATAGAAGATTACTTTGAGCTTGCAAACAAATGAATAAAAAAGATCACAAAGAAACCAACAAAAAAGAAGAAGTTATACCTGCCTTTCGTTCTCGGTACGTATATGTCTTTTGATTCATAAGCATCATAATGAATGTGAACTTCCGCAACTACTATAGTCACCTGAGACTACAATAAACCAAAGATATCAGATTCATGACATTACCTTTTAAAAAAACCAACCGCAGCAATGGCAAAAACTAAAGAGAGAAAGCATCATAAAAATAAGAAAATATAAGAACTTAACATATAAAAATAGAGGAAAGCATCATGCAATGCAACATAAAACACGGAAACAACCTACTATCATGAAACTAACGCAGATTAAAAAAAAAAAAAAAAAAAAAAGACACATTAACGAGAATCGAAGATGGCGACCTTTTATCTGCAGAATGCAAAGACTTATAATGATGTAATGATAAATGAAATAACAAACATTATGAGGACTTTTGCACTTCCAAAAGTTGTGGGAGTATGGAAATAAAGATCACTAAATTTTTACATTAAAGAATATGAAGTAAATGAAGGAGTAGTAATTGACACTTTTTTTTAATAATAAAAAATAGAAAAGTTAGAGAAATTGTCAAAAAAAAAGGAAAAAAGATAAATAGGAATGGAGGCCGTAAAGAGTGTGTCGCGTCGCGCATGCATCACACAAACATATTATATATAGATTACATACTCCATCCGTCCCATTTTATATGAAGGCGTTTGACTTGAAATTGAAAAAATAAATGAAAACTTTTGAAACTTATGATCTAAAACAAACCATAGAAATTGACTGGCTAGAAATCATTTCATTAGGGATAAAAAGGTAAATTTAAAGTTAAATTGTTACTAGACGTAGAAAGATACTTTTTCACAGGGGAGCTCTTTTGTATTAGTCGGCGTAATCCATTGGTCCATACGGTTCGAACCACTCAGCCAAAAGACCCTTTTTCCTCTTAGGGTTCCATCCCATGTTCGTGCAGAGTTGGTCATTGTGCCAAATGTGCAACGCGGCGGCGCATGATCTCTTGTAGTACTTCAAATAGGAATCTTTCTTCTTGTATTTATCTCATTCTGCTTTGTCTTTCTCCATCACCTTAATGCTTGGTAGCTTAATTTTTTCACTAAGAAGCTCCGCCACCCATCGACACCTTATTTCCGAGGTGTATAGATTTGATACGCTTTCTAAGAATCCAATTATTGCCAGCTGTGGAATTTGGGGATGAATGCATTCCCTGATAATAATCCGTAATATCATTATTTCCACATGCGATGTATAGTTCAGATGCAGATGCTTGCAAAAATATTCTTTTATTACTCACCTATAGATGGGAACTGAAGATTCATTTGAGTCTGTTATGAATTCCTGATATTTTGGCGATTCAAATATGTGTCTGAGCTTATCAATTCCCTTGAAGCCTGTGGCGAGTATGACTAAGTTGGGTTTTATTGGTTCAGCTTGACCCTTGAGCATGATACCTTCTTTAGAGAATCCAAGTATCTCTGCATTCTTGATGAGCTTGATACTTCCTTCCTCAACTCTGTCGTAGAAACCCTCCGGCACCATAGAAAATGAACAGGAACTCATATAATTTAAGAAGCTATGCTCTGACACCATTCCATGTTTTGCAAGCCCGTGTTTATGTTTTATATGGCATTCCACAAATTTTGAGAAGGCCCACCTCTTTAAAATATGTGAAGTCGAAATGCATGTTAGTTTTGTGAGAGGAGAAGTAGAAAGCAGAGATGTAATTTTGAACATTTGGTTGTAACTTTAACATATGGGTAGTAACTTTAGAACGGCTTGTTATAATTTTGGGATGGATTGTAATAATTTGAGAAGGAATAGTATTAATTATTTAGCGAATGATGCAGTAGACTAAAATCTTATCTAGTTTTATCGTACGCAGGTGTTAAATGCTTACGAATTTGTCAACCAAACCCATCTACCCTTCAAAATTGAGCATTTTAAACCTCCGTCATCCTATGTGGCATTTTTGAAGGAAGTGCGTGTGATACACTCGTTTAAAGAGCGTGAGGCTTGTTAAAAAGGCACTAACAACCATTTTTTTGGTGTCATCTTGTTCCCCAATGTTAGTCCTCCATTGTTGAACAAAAATAAGCTTTTTCTTGACTTTTTTCCCCCTCTCTCTCTCTCCAATTTTTTCTGTCCAATTCTTTCTCCCTTTCCCTATCTTCTTTGTTTGTTTCTTCTCTCAAATCTGAATCTTTATCATGAATATAGAATCCTCTAGCCAATAATCCAAATTTTCTTTATTAATTCAATTATATGACCTTTGTGGAAGGAAACCCATCAAAATTATCAAAAATGGGTCAATCAAAAGATCCTCAAAAATCACCACACCTCAAAATTAACCCATAAAGAATTTTCAAGTAGAAAGTATGCATCTTTTACCCATTAATACTTTCAAAAGGTTTGAGTTTTTTTGAGAAAATTTAGCCTCAAATTTTAAAAATCAAATAAGGCAAGATTTTTTTCCAAATCAATAAAAAAAAAAAAAAAAAAAAGAGGAAGAAAACAGTGATTATCCCACTTTTCTATATGGACAAAAATGGACCACCAAATTTTTTCTCCACCACCTAACGCCTTCAGCCATGGAAATGGACCATCAAACTTCTTCTCCCTCCATCTTCAAACTGTTGTCTCCTCTTTCACCATCTTTTCCGTCCTCATCCTTAGTTTCTACCACCACCTGAATCTCATCCCTTCGTAAATCATTGTCAAAGAACATCAAGATTTTTCACACAAAAGTAAAAGATTGGGTTAAGCAAAAGTGGAAGAACATATCAAAACCCATTTGAAGTTAAAGCTTGAATCTGAAAATTTGGATTTCGCTGGAGCATTTGACTTCGAGATCTGAAGTATTATTCGATTCTTAAGCTAATATTGTGATTGCATTTTGATTGAAAAAATTTCTAAACCCTAAAATCCAATAAAGAAGATTGTGACAAACAAAACAAAAAGGAAATGAAGGAGATAACATAAATAAACTAAAAAGAGGTGAAGAACTTATCACTAATTGGAAATTTTTCAATGGCAGTGAAATCTACAAAAAATCGTGAAGAAGAAAGGGGGGGGGGGGGGGGGCGTACAAAAGAAGATGAAGAAAGAGAAAATGTTTTGTGAAATGAAGTTGTGGAGGTTTAATTTAATTTTCCACATTTCATTTCCTACGTGGCATTAAAAAATGACATGGAATCCACGTGTAGTTGGATGTATTACACGCATTGTGAGTGGGCTTAAAAAGTGTTTAAAATGCTCTGTTTTAAAGAGTAGAGGGATTTAGTTGGCAAACTCGAAAGATAATATCGACATGACAAAAATGGACAAGTACAGGCGGCTCCCAGACTATTCTGCCTAATTATTTTATTAAAACATGTACCTCTGTTATTATTTTCCTTCATACCAAAAACACCCATATATTATTATCTTTTAATGATGAGGAAAGAAAATAAATTACCAATGGTGAAAGAGTTGTGGCAAGGAGACTTAGAAGAAGGCCTTCACCGGATTGTGATAACCTGTGAAAGGATAGTAGTAGTAACTTTATCAAACGTGTCGCGTTTTGTTGTTTCTGCTGCAACTATATTTATTTTTCTTGTTTTCTCACTTACCTCAAAAGAGATTTCTTAGTTTAAGATGAATGAGATATAGAGTATAACTAAATCATTGCGAGTCTTTTAATGAGTTTAATTAGTCCGGAAAGAAAATAAGTTACCAATGGTGAAAGAGTTGTGGCGAGGAGACTTAGAAGAAGGCCTTCCGGGTTTATGCACGTAAGTTCGGAGAATCGACTTAAATAGAGTTTTTCAGAGAATCCCCATGGGAAATAATCAGGAAGGTTCCAATGCGGTGTCCTGATTACTCGGTGTGCATGGACGTTCAGCCCCTTGTTGACACCCAATTTTGTCCCTCTTTTATTCCAATTTATTTCCTTGGGCTTTCAAATTAATTAGATCTAAATATTTTATTTTCACTACTATTCTTGCTATTAATATCATTACTTTCATTTACTATTTTCTATCAACATTACTTTCGTTACTTTATCACAAATCTTTTAATAGTTCGTCATCGTTTCATTTTCGGATTTTGCACTCGTTACAATTAATCTTACTTTATTAAATCCTTTAATTTCTACTAATTACTATTTACCTTCACATAATATACATTGTACTAGATATAAATTAAAAGCCCAAGAATAATTAAAATGAAGGAGGAATGACCACAAGTTAATTCCAATGCAATCACCAATCTTTGGCCAAGAACAGCAGCCCAATTTATCATCATACGCAGCCCATTTTTCGGCCAAGGCTTAGCCCAAACGAAGCCTCAGACCAGCCCAATACCACGTTACCCGACCCGACCGGCCCACTTTCTCTTAAACATTTTTCATCCACTTCATCTTACCTAAACTAAACCTAGCCGCATACTCCCTCTCCTTTGTCTTTCTCATCTCTCTCTCCCTCACCCATTGTTAATTAGCATACAACCTCCATTTCGCCTCCACAGACTTTGCCTTGCCATTTCCATACAACAACGTCTACTGTACATCTGCTTTACCTAAGCTCTGTCGTTGACAGAGAAAGGGTTTTCATTTTTTTCGCTTCAAAACGCATACGCAATCTTCAAGACCAGAAAAAATCGGTCTGTTTTGGGCAAAGGTTGAAGCTAATCACGTGGTTCGGACCCCGACGTTCGATTTTGAAATAAATTTGATTTGAAATCCCCCCGATTCAAGTCATAGAAAACCTAGCATATATCTCATATAAATACATCCATACAAGATCGTTTGGGGGAGTTCCTTCAGCCGCCTTAAATCCCTCAAAATACTTTTACAACTATATCGACTATCTCTGCAAAATTCGCGTCTGGCTTCGGGTTCGTCTTAACTTTGAGATTGAACCATTCGTCGTGTTCGAATGTGCATTCGGGACTAGAAGTCTTCAGTTCTGCCGCGCACAAAAAAATGTAAGGATACTTCCGCGGGTCTAGTTTCGGTACTAATTCGTATGTGGTTATATGTGATTAATTGTTAGATTAAGCATGTTTAATAGTCTTAACATTAGGAGTCCGTTTTTGTTAGTTTAATATGGGGTTATCTTTGATTAGTGGTTGTTGTGTATGATTAATTTTGTTTGGTTTAGTTTCGTTTTGGTATAAAGTCATCATGTCTTGATTAAGTGTATGAGCATGTTTGTATGTTTGTTTAGCTTAAGCCGAAATGCTAGCACATAATTATATGCTTGCTTAAATTAATTTGGATATTAGCTCGTGTTTATATATGATTTGGTTCTTTGGATTAGTTGTTGAATTAGCAAAAGTTAACAACTTTAGTAATAGAGAAATACCGTTTATTTTAGTCTAAGTATCTATGTATTAATTAATGATTTGGTTTGATAAGTGTTTAGTGTCAATATATATTTGTCTTGTCTAGTTAGTCTCCAGCATGTTCATATTTGTTTCAAATGATGTTGTTTACGTTTCAAAATGATTAATAGTAACCTGTATTCAAACTTTACATCGGTATTGAGTAGATTTAACTTTGGTTTAATTTGTTGAAACGTAATTACATTGTGATCCGTTTGGGTTTTGTGGATTAAGTTAGTAGGAAATGGTTAATGTCAATACGTTGTTGGCTACGAATTTGGTTCTAAGTATATCTTAGCTTGGCCACAATTTTCACGTCTTTGTTGGCATGGAGAATAAATGATGAAGTTTGTCGGGTATCCATAATGAGAAATGTAATCCCAGGGTCTAAAAGATGATATTGTATGAACATGGTAGTATTAGCTGTCTAGTTCACTTTTGAGACTTGGTTGTTGGATTTGACGAGTCTCAAACAAGTCTTGAGCTGTTTGGTATCTGCTTTATTGTCATTAGTCTTCCTTTTGTTTCAATATTGTGCTTTGTTAAATCCTTGCAATACCATCTAAATAGAAAAATGCGAATATCGCTATGTCATCTGATCAAGGCCATGTCGGATCTGATCTAGAATACCTCAAAGTATGATACACAGTTTAAACAGTTTACAAGTTGGTTTTGATGAATTTCGGGTGTTGGCATAAGTTTGAGCTTAGTTCATACAGTTTTCAACGTGATAAAGCAGGATTTATACGATGTTAGCAGGTCTAAATAGGTTTATAAGGGTCTGAACTCAATTTCAATTCGCTTGTGAGCATATAATCTCTGATTAAATATCATTTCCTGCTCAGAATGACTTAAATGATTGTCGTATTGCAACCAGTTTGGAATTAAGACTCAGGCATCTATTCCCATGTCGCTGCTGTAATAAAGAACGTAATGAGTTTATGGTTCGAGTCACTGCTCTGTTATAAATAGGATTATTATAGATTTTGCGAAAGTTAAGGTTCAAAATAAGTTGTTATTTTGTGTGGCTGAATTTGTCTAAAACTGACCATTGGAGAACAGTTAGAGTCTTTTCCCCAAATCCATTCTTATTCAGGTTGTCTTTGGAAAAAGCAATCCCCTCTTATCTGCATGACCTTTCAATTTCTGTGGTTTCATTTTCTATCGGTATGCTAGGCTTAAAGCATCCGAGCATGCATTTTATTTTAACTGGGCTGATGGCCTTAGCTTAAAAATTGTAAATCTCAGTCCATTTATGCCTGTATGAATTCGCTGAGTCTAGATGCATGGCATGTTTATTTTATCATCCTTTTCCTCTTGTATGATCAACTTTCTTGTGGTACAACAAGGAAGTATACTCAAATATACAGAACGTATCCAGCCTATATGCATTTAGGTATACATAAGTTGGTACATCTGTGGTATATAAAGTGTATCATCTCACTGATTTTGTTTTTTTTTTTTTTTTTTCATTACCCTTTGCTGCCACTTCTTCCTTCTATGTATCCTATGAATGCATGTAGGAGATATACATTAAATATACACGATCATCGATTCATTTTTGAGTTTACATTTTTATATATTTCACATTATTATATGCTAATCCTTATTCCCCATTTTATGCATGGCTACCGCTCTG
>NC_081348.1:43116745-43178266 GCF_029784015.1 Lycium ferocissimum
AACTACATGTAACTTGTAAGTGCTTCCACAAAAAAGCCTCATAATCTGCGATATTCTCAGAACTTATATTATTAATTCTCAATTATTTTTGTCGAATCCCGCACCCGTATCCGTATTCTCGATCCGTACCCACTAATCTTAAAATTTAGATCATACCGAGTCCGACCTCTAGATCCATACCCATATCCGACACCCGCACCCGAGTCCGAGCAACATAGGTTAAAACTTCCTCACCTACGTATAGTACGGGAAATTAAAGGCTACCTTTTCTTGTTTTTTTCTTTTTTTTTTTCCGAGGTACCTTTCGTTGTTAAATCCCACTCTAAAGTACCTTTCGTTGTTTTCTCAAAAAGTTTCTCATTTCTACTTTGTTTGATTTCTTTTAACTCTTTTCTCTAAAGATAAAAAATTCCAAATTTCTTTCTTCCTACATTTTCATTAAAAGCGACTTTCATCGATACTGCTAAAGACTGCACCAAGTAACGCACACTCCAGGAAAAAGGAAAGTTGAAAGAAGGAGAAAAATGCTTCTTAATCTAAAAATGATATTGGAGGGTAAAAAGGTGCTATTCACTCGTTCCTCTAAATCAGAAGCAATATTATGCAGAACCAAGTAGGACGAATGTAATAAATCTTCAGCGCAATTTTTCTATAGAATCTACAATGACAGAAATTCAAGATGTTAATAATATGATGTGAGAAATGGTATACAATAAAGATACATGGCTTTGTTAAGCAAGGGCATTAAGAAGGCAGTCCCAAGATTTTAATTAGCTGTAGAATACTAGTGTATATACTCATCCGCTTTGAGACTTTTGGTCTAGCTTATTGTATTATGTGCAGAATTTTGCCACGGAGATGGTATTGGATCACGCAGTAGGGGTTACAATCAGCAAGTTGCTGCCTCAGGTCCAGGCACTTCAATTTTCATACTTAATACTTCACTAGTTTTGGTTGCATGTGTGTCCCATGTAAATTAGAGTAGACTATTTGAAGGATAAAAGCTTATATAAATGCGTGTACGAGTAATAGAAAATCTAACTGCAAAAATTACAAGTTTAGTGTAAAGAATAGTCAGGCTCTTTGTTTGACTTAATTATCGGTCAATAGGTGGATAAACTGAAAAATGAAAGTATATAGTTTTGTTAGTCGTCATGCACGATATTTAATGAGTTAATTATTTGTGTTATTAGGTGAAAGCATGTGATAGGGTTGTATCATACCTAAGACTCTTCATATGTTCCACTTCAACGTCTTGGTTGCTCTATCTCTATCATGATCAGAAAATTTGTCGTGAACATTGATATCCCTCTTCAAAGTGCGACGTACAATTGGCCATGCGAGCACACATGTTGGGACAGATACAGGCCAACGTTGGAAATTTATTTATTGTCATTGCAAAGCAAAGAAAAACTTGAAACCGCATGTTGACGAAAGGGTAATTTTCAGGAGTGGAAGTTGAATTCGCGAAAGAAATACACTCTTGATTGCACAATGGACACTCGAAAATTCTATTGAACTTCTAATTCAACCCTTATGTAATTAAAATATTATTATTTAATTAGCTATGTAATTAAATTTTGATTTATTGTAGGTGCAAAATGGTAAACTAATTTTCCAGGTAGGAGTTTCCTACTTTTAATTTAATATGATGATTTGGAGCCCAAGTTTGTTTTCTTATTAGGGGTTCGAGAGATTCACATATAGCCTGTGTGAGGTAGAAAACAATATGTGAGGAAAAGTAAAGAGTGAGTTAAGAAACAAAAAAAGGTAGTATTTGTTATAAATACGTCGTATTATAAATGTCCATTCAAATACATAGTCAACTGGATAAGCTTACAATCAAGCAGGCAGCTTGCCAACAGCTTCATGAAAAGCCTCGCAACTACTCCCTTTCTTCTATACATAGGAAGTCAATTCAGTTCATTTGCACATCAATTGAAAGAGAATAAAATCTTTCTCTCTCTCTTCACCCCCCCCCCCCCACCCCCCCCTGCCTTTGGCTATTATATCTTTTGTTGCGCAGTACTTTTAATATTATTTTATAACACGTTATCAAAGACGAGACTCGTCATCTTGAGCAAATCTATATATTAAAAAGAGGATAGTCTTAGGACAAAAGTTAGTTAATTAGTTACTTTAGTTATTGTTTTGAATTTGAAATACTTTATTTACTGTTTTGAATTTGAATTATTTTAATTATTGTTTTGAATTTAAATTTAAAAAAATTGAGAAGTTACCAAGTGGTAAAGTTAATAATGCGAAAAAGAGAAACGCAAGAACAATTTGGTTCCACCAAATCAGGATAATTAGTTATTGTTTTTACACTTTTTATAAAAAAATCATATCGAGCTTTACTTTAGGGACATAAGAAAAAAGAAAATTAATCCTAACCCACCATGAACCCACGTCCAACTCCCACTTCCCCATTTCCCCCTTAATCTGCACCATGCTCACACAAATAACTATAAGCCATCACGTGCACAAAAACATTTATATACGATACACTTGAACACAATACACAGAGAGAACAAAGCATTTTCACTGAAGGATTAAAAAAAAAAAAAATGAATCCCGCTTCTGCACTCTCTCGTTTATTTAATCATAGTTCACATTTCAGTTTCTTCTTTTCTTCTTTATTTGGGATATTATTCTCACATTCTATTTTTAACAACAAACTGCAAGGTTGATGTTGATTATTTGCTGGCTTTGTTGAGTCAATCTGCAGAACTGTTCAAATATTCCTTTCTGGCTAAATATAGGTAAGGATTTGAGGCATAAAACTCTTTAATTCTTACTTTTCCTGTTATTTAATTATTGACGTTCTCCTACAAATTTTTGTTTGATCTAGGAAACAATAAAAAGGTGTATAGATTAAGTTTTGCAAAGCAGTTTTAAGTCCTGCAGTTGGTGTGAGAGAGATGGCTTATGTTGCCATTAAAGTTTGGTAGTAATTTTTCTTTGCCTTACGTTTCTTAAGTATTGAAATATCTTGAATTTGATTTCATTAATGAAAAAATAACTTGAACTTGAAACTACTTATAACTGTTCTTCACAATTAAAGATTATCATTATCCAGAATTAAAGATAAATTATTTTGCAAAGCAAAAGTAAGTTTAGATGGTCTTATGCTGCTCTTTTTGCTTCAATGGAATATTAAAGTGTTTGTGGTCTGTGTATCACATATTCCATAACATGATAACCTAAAAATATATCAATATTTTTTTGTATACATATATTTGGATAACACTTATTTGAACTTGAATTGAGAAGTATTTTAAATTGGCACGAGAAAAGTTATCCTATGAATAAGATCATTTAACTAAACTTTTTAATAGATAAAGTAGAAAACAAATAAAAGATTAAAAAATAAGAAATTGTCAACCAACGAAATAAAATTATAAAATATAATTAAGTTTCACAAATAGGAAATTCAAAATAATTGCTTATTGCATACACTACTAAACTAAAATTAACTAAAAATATTACTAAAAGATTTTATGATAAAATAAAAAAAAAAAAAAGCTTCTCTATTTATACTTTGAACAAATTTGGAATCACAATAATACGTAACATTTTTTGGATCATAGGTGAAACAATTACTGGGAAACCTAATTAAAATATTGTAGTGGAGAAAAATATAGACATAGGAGAATTAGAGAAAAAAACTGACTTAATCTAAAAGACAAAATAAAGAAAAAACATCAAAATTATTATCATTAAAATTTTTAAATAATAGAATTCGGAAAAAATAAAGGTTTACAAATAAATAAAATTTCAAGAGTAAGAAATAATAATATTTATCTATATTGTAATTTTGATAAATGAAATTAAAGAGCAATAAGTTAAGTCAAGTGAAAAGCTAATAACATCAAAATAAGTCCTCTTTCATACATGTTTATGAGTATTTGTTTAGAGTTTTCGTATGCTTATATCTTAATATATATATTTTTTGTCATACGTGATTTCTAGAATGGATAAAATATTATAGGTTATGCATATCAAATTTCTCCGGGATAGTTGTCAAGGTATATTTTTATGCTTGATTTAATTTTATTATATTTTTTATTTACTTACAATTAACTTTACATTTATCTTTTGTTACAGATGTAACCGAGGATTCTAAAGGTTCCATAGATATGATATATACAAATATCTCATAAATGCGAAATGAATATTTGAAAAATAAACAAGCACAATGGAGAACCGAAATATACAAAGGAGTTTTACCAAATTGTCAAGGTATATTTCATACATAACTTAACTTTATTACTATTATTTTGTTTTTGTTTACAATTAACATTACACGTTTATCTTTTGTCACGTATGTGTAACTAAGGAATCTGATGTTTCCATAGATATGATGTATACAAATATATCACAAATGCGAAATGGATATTTGAAAAATAAACAAGCACAATGGAGGACCGAAATATACAAAGGAGTTTTACCAAATTGTCAAGGTATATTTCATACATAATTTAACTTTATTATTATTATTTTGTTTTTGTTTACAATTAACATTACACGTTTATCTTTTCTAGGAGTTTTACAAAATTGTCAAGGTATATTTTCATGCTTAATGTAACTTTTTATTATTATTATTATTATTATTATTATTATTATTATTATTTGTTTTTGTTTACAATTAACATTACACATTTATCTTTTGTCACAGATGTAATTAAGAAATCTAAAGTTTCCATAGATATTATGTATACAAGTAGCTCACAAATGCGAAATGAATATTTCTAAAATGAACAAGTATGACAGATAACTAAAATGTATATAAGAGTTCTGCCAAATCAGTTGGGCAAGGAATGACTAAATGTATTACGAATGTATAAGAATTTTTTCGGCATTATTCACTATCTTAGGAGCACTGTACAAATAAAGCTTATTTTGTGTCATGCTATTCTGTTTGCTTCTATTTTTCTTTCTGAAATACTAACTTTCATGATTGTTACGATTACATGTCTCTCTTTTCCCTTATATATATTAGCACTTTCAAAGTTGTATCCTTTGTTTTGGTACACGTAGCCTAATTTAATAAATCATAAGAAAAAAGAGTAAATTGGATACAATTCCTTATATGCTCTAAAATTCTGAATACTTAAGTTTCTTTCAGCATTTTCTTCCAAAATTACAATGATATCAAGTGACTTTACTTTTCTCCATTTAAGAAAGAAAAAATTTAAACAGAAAATAGAGGTCTTTGATTAAAAAAAAAAAGTGCTTTTAAATAGCAGTTAAAGCAATTTTTTTGTTTTTTTTTTTAAAGAAATGTAAAATTGTTAGATTCTCCCAACAGCTACAGGCATAAATTTATTTTATTCTACAAGATACTTTGGAGTTTATCATTTTTGTGTATGGCCAAATATTTGAGAATCATTTTGTTAGTATTAAAAAAAGATTGTGTTTGGCCTTTTTTTTTTTTTTTTTTTTTCAAAAGCGTTTTTGGCATCCCGGCCCAAAGTTTGGCCAAATAAAGCCATAAGTCAATTTGGAAACTAATAAAAAGTCAACATTAAAAAGAATGGAATGGACAAAAATTTTAAGTTAAGTGACAAGCTAATATAAAGTCAGTTTGACAATATAATTATTAATGATATTAAGAAGTGAAACATGGAATAAGAAAAAATGGGGAACAAATTAAACAAAATTACTGAAGTACCGTATGATATGTTTATTTTCTTCAAACCAAAAAAATAATATTTTGTTAAAATATTATGATCGAGTGTACTCTAAAATTAGAACTAATAATATGATCTCAAAAAAGTAATCAGTTGACAAGTAATTTTTTTATGGTGATTAAAGAAATTCCAGCATTATGTATAATTTAATGTGGTTGTTAAGTGGTCTTTAATAATAAAAGTTTATTCATTCTCGGTGTTTACATTAAATCATACTAATTTACTTTTGTTAAATTATAAATTAAGGAGGAAATGTGTAATTAATTAATATTTTGATGATAACAATGTATATAAAGACATATGAATAGTTTTATTAGTTTTATATAAACAACAATGTGGTTAATTTTTACTATCATCGCATACCAAGCAAAATTATAATTCTAATTTTATTAAAATAATTAGGTTAATGTTCTCAAACAAACAAGATAACAATTATAAATAATTAATTCTTTTAATATCGACCGTGCATCGCGCGGGTACGTATACTAGTACTTTGAAAGCCTCGAAAGTATGAATTTCTTTTTTCTCAATTAATGGTAAACCTTCTAAACTTGAGTTTGTCGTCCCGGATATATCGGGAAAAAGCTCGTCTTGGGTGCTTGATGGTGAAATCTATCTTGATGTGTTGGGTTTGGTAGTCACCATCAAAGAGAAAAATCAGGCATCAGATCAAGACTGTGCCAAAGCAATGATATTAATTACTCTGCCCTTTGATGAGGCTTGAAATTGAAATATCTCACTGTTAAAGATCCTCTTATGTTGTGGAATAGTTTGAAAGATAAATATGACTACATGAAGATGGTCATTCTTCCACAAGCACGTTTTGATTGGATCTGAGGGAACCTATTTGGTTCAGGACCATTTATGCCTCAAAATTGTTCCTGAACAACAATAACGTTAAGAGGAATTATGATGTTAATTTTATATTTCTTAATGGCTAAATGAGAATTCGCAAGAAATATATGATCACCAGAAGTGACAATATTTCTTATGCATTGTTGTGGCTATAATTAAAGTAGTGTTAGAGAAAAATTCTCTACATCATATGTATGCCTCGATTTGATGCTAAAGTAGCAATATCTCAAAAGGAGTTTCTAAGCTATCACGATTTGATAATTGATACGCTTAAGGCACGTTCAAAAGATTGTGTTCTATTCCTGAAGAATGAGAACTTTTGATAACAGTTATAAATATATATCTATTCCCTGAAGTGAATGTAATAATATTTAGTAAAACTTATCAATACAGACGTGCACTTGGTTGTGAAGATATCACAACCCACCTTCAGAAGAAGTAGAATATTTGAGAAGAAAGATACTGAATATTTTATGCTTTTTTCCTGAAGTAGTAAGGTTGTGAAATTTACTCCTGAAGTAGTAAATACTCTGCAGTTTACTCCAGAAGTAGTAAAACGCTACAACTTACTCTAGAAGTAGTAAGACTCTGAATTCTACTCTGAAGTAGTGGAACTCTTGAAATCTACTCCTGAAGTAGGAGATATTTGAAATTGAAGTCTCTCGAATAGGTTTTATATGATAGCACCATTTATCCTAGATCGTAATTGTTACGATCGGAAAACAAATTGTAGTAAACCTAAAGTTTACTAGCGAGAAAAATGGGGTTATCATATTGAGACTACAAATGATTGGAAGATTGAATATCTCCAAGTTATCGGGTAAGAAATATGTATGTGAAAAGTTACCCGAGCATGATGGGATCACATGCCACAATAAACAGAAGTTTATTGACATAAAATCTCGTGCAATAATAAAGCAGAAGTTTACTAAAACAAATACTACTTCTTATGGTAAACTTGAAGTTTACTAAAACAAATACTACTTGTTATGGTAAACTTGAAGTTTACTAGTACAGATAATTTTATCAGTTGACATGACTGTTTTGGCCGTCCTGATTTAAATCTGATGTGCTAATTGAGTATTCAAAATATATTGAAGAACTAGAAGATTCTTCGAGAATTTATTTGTGTTGCTTGTTCTCATGATAAGTTGATTATACCAGCTAATGTTTGATTTGAATCGTAAATTAAGAAAAAATATAAAAGATGAATGTGGGCCCTTCACTGCTATGTGATGTCTTAAATAGATGCATCTATGAGACAATCATATGTATGTTTATTGTGTGGGTTTGACATTTACGAAGTTCTTTGCCTCAAAATAATTGAGTTGGAAGCACAATTTTCAGAATATGTAATCAAGTCAATTCATCTTGATAATGCTGGTTTATATCTAAGCTGGTTTGGCATTGGATGCCTCCATTATATAGCTAAACCATTGCTTATGAGAACAGAGCTTTAGGTATTGGTCTGAGATATAATATATTGCATATAACGACACTTGTATGCTTCAGACCAATGAACTATATTGGTTCCGGGTCAGGAACTATACATTTCTATCTTATAGCTTTTAATGTGCGGTATATGATTAATTGATATCTCATGATGCACACAGATGGATTTCCCAAAGAAAATAAGGACATGTGTTAGTTTTTCTAACATAAAAGGGGGAGAATATGCAGGTAAGAAATATGTTGTGAATTATCATCAGTATGATCCTAAGATAATTCAAGTCAAATGCTGGAAGCATTTGTTGACCCAACTATTTCATATTTCATCTATAAAATTTTCCTATTGTCCTTGAAGGACAGAGTCTACAGCATGCATGGAGCATGGTAGACCAATCGGTGCCAAATTTAATAATCCTTGTAAAAAGGGATGAGCAAATGATCAAAATGAATCATGTTTTAATCATAATAAGGAGACAATGTGCTCTTGAAGAGCCTATGACATAACACTTCATGAAACCTTATGGGAGGTTCAGGTACGAAGTGATGAGAATTCAATAAGTTATGTCGAATTGTGAACCGATACAAAATGATGTCTAGTCGACGATATCTTTGATACAATATGGCGTGCAATATTGTATAAGGTTGTGAGGATCTGAATTCTACGTCTCTTAAAGCATGTTAGCGTAGAAATTATTACCAAGTGAAATGATGCATCTTGGTAAGCGTTAACTTTATTGGATTTGCAGTCCAGACATTACAAGTTCTCGGGGAAGTTGTTCATAGTCCTTATATGGATTAAATCAGGTAAGGTGAATGTGATTTAATCACCTTAGTGAATATTCATTGATGAACGGTACACAAATGACCCTGTTTACCCTTGTCTCTTTATGATAATCAGAATCTTTCATATTGTTGAGCAAGTAGATGACTTGAATATTATTGCAGATCTTGAAGAGTTTCCAAAAGAAGTAGATGATCTAAAAGAAGTTGAAATGAGAATTTAGATTGATCATGAAGTACCATATAATTGTGCAATTGATGCATTTATTTATCTTGCTATAACTATAAGCACGATAAAATTTCTCTCCTACATAGAGATAGTGAAATAAGGCCAATTGCATGTTGCAAATGAAACTTCTAACATGAATGTGTTTATTTTGACACTAGCAAACTATGCCCGTGCGATACACGGGGCCCAACATGATTAATTTGATTACTCACTTTAGTTAGTCTTTATGGTTTATATATTTTGCAAAAGATACCGCGATTCTCTTTAGTGAGTCTCCATATTTTGTTTCTTTTCCTCTTATTTTTCCCCTTAATCTCTCAATTGTTGTTAAAATTTGTCTTATTTTGGTTATGTCTGCCTTTTTTTATATTTAGTAAGTTGACAATTCAAATATTCTACATGTCAAGTTTATAATCACAAGATTCAAAGGATATTTTATTATATTATACACATTTTTAATTTAGACTCACAAGAT
Source organism: Lycium ferocissimum (assembly GCF_029784015.1). Classification (NCBI taxonomy): domain Eukaryota; kingdom Viridiplantae; phylum Streptophyta; class Magnoliopsida; order Solanales; family Solanaceae; genus Lycium; species Lycium ferocissimum. The sequence goes on from NC_081348.1 coordinate 43,126,227, forward strand.
TCAAAAGTCTATCTTTATTTCTTAAATTTCGTGTCTAATCAAACTTAGACACTTAAACTGAGACAGAGGGAGTATATGCCAAATGAAGGAAATGAAAGTACAATTGAGACACTGCGTTAGATCTAATTAACAAATAAATTTGCAGAATAAAATCACCAAATTAATAGCAAAACTCTAATTTAAACGGGGAAAAATTAAAAGAAAATCTCAAATTCGAAAGTACCAACTATGAACCACGAAGCGCAGCCCGTAGAAAAATCAGATCGAGCGAGTGAAGACTAGAGAAGTAGAAGAAAGGCTGAGAGGTCACCAGAATAGTGAAGAAGAAAGACATTATTCACTTTAGTTAGTCTTTATGATTTGTATATTTTGCAAAGGATACCGCGATTCTCCTTAGTGAGTCTCCATATTTTGTTTCTTTTCCTCTTATTTTTTCCCTTAATTTCTCAATTGTTGTTAAAATTTATCTTATTTTGGTTATGTCTGCCTTTTTTTATATTTAGTAAATTGACAATTCAAATATCCTATATGTCAAGTTTATAATCACAAGATTCAAAGGATATTTTATTATATTATACACATTTTTTAATTTAGAACCACAACATTCAAAAGTCTATCTTTATTTCTTAAACTCCGTGTCTAGTCAAACTTGGACATTTAAATTGAGACAGAGTGACTATATGTCAAATGAAGGAAATTAAAGGACAATTGAGACACTGCGGACACATGGGGACTTAAAAAGTAAACACACAAGAAATAGAATTAATGTTAAACTTCTGAAATATACACATGTTAATCTCTGCTTAGACTACAATTTCATATGCTTTTTATAATAGAGTAATAAAATGAAGTGTAAAAGTAAAGAAATATGATAACGTAAAAGTGGAATACACGTGTACAGAAAATAGGTGGCAAACCAAGTAGCAGTACTTGTTAAATGAAGTGAAAAAAAAAAAAAGGGAAAGAAACCAAGTACAATTGAAATAAATCCAAATTTAGTGTATAACTCAAATAGCTTTTTGTACAATTTGTCAATCCTGTGTTCGTCATCCTTTACACGTGTCAGTAAGAAGCACACTTGTTGAATCCATTGAGTTTACAATTTTAAGAGTACGTTTTTTGTTGCATTTTGTACAAGTGCCTGCAGCATGTGTTTGTCCATGTTTGTACCTCAAACTCTCATTTCTATAATAAAAAAATAAAAATTATCTAAGTGTTTTGGATATACAGTGCATTCATCTGATCGGCATAAGAGTTCGATCTATATATGTTATCTATTTCCAAGAAAGACTATTGTCATACCATGTTGTTTTACGTGACAGTCAAATCGTAGAAAGACAACAACAGATTATGAAGCAAGTCAAGAATGTACTTGTCGTGATTGCAACAATATTATATGGCGATGAAATAACTCTATCCAATGAAGGAAGATGCAGATCATCAACCAGTTCATCAAATAATCATTTGACAGATCTGATCATAAATGCTTTGCCAATCTCAAGATATGATAAGTTGGTATATAAGATTAGAGTACATCATCTTCAAGAATTATGTGATGCTTTAATCAGGGGAGTAAAGACTCGATGTACTTTTTTTTTCCTTAACCAAGGTTTTATCCAATTTGAATTTTTCCTGCTAAGATTTTTAATGAGGCAGCTAGCAATGCGTATTACTAGATACGTGTACTATTTTTCCTTCACTAGGATTTTTTCCCACTGAATTTTTCCTAATAAGATTTTAACGAAGCACAAATCCATTAATGAACATCCAAAGGAGAGTGTTATAAATACACCGTATTATGAATGTTCATTCAAACACACAGTCACCTGGATAAACTTACAATCAAGCAAGCAGCTTGCAAATAACTCAAACAGGTAGCTTACAAGTAGCTCAGGCAGCTTCCTTTCTTTTATAAATAGGAAGTCAATTCAGTTCATTTGTACATCAATTGAAAGAGCAATAAAATCTCTCTCCCCCAACTTCTTTGGCTATGTCTTTTGTTGTCGTGTACTTTTAATATTATTTTATAACAGTATTCAATTTTTCATTTCACATATAAGCCTTGGTGGGGTACTGGCCGAAAATAATAGGTATCCGTTGAAATATTTGGTGAGCGCAGAAAGCAATTAAAAGAACAAAAACTTTTGGGTCAATTAGCATCTGCAGACTGGTTTATAGTGTAATTTGTAAACCGTAGTTATTTCTTTTGCTCTAAGATAATGTAAGCCACGGCCACATGTGCTTGCTATAATAATTATATTCACTTTCATATACATATCAACTGCTTGAGGTTGACTTGACTTGACTATTCAGACAAGAGTTAGGAATGTAAATTGTTAGTATTTGTGCAGGGAACATTTGTATGACTGCTATTTACAAAGAATAGAATAGTGAAAAAAATAAACCAAGAAAAAAGAGGATCTCAAATACCTGTGCTCTTTGATTAGAAATGTATTGGAACTGTCTTAAGGAAAATGAACACTGTTCGGATTGACCAACAATAAAAGGAAGACGTTCCTTTTGGTCTACCAATGTGAAACTACACAAGCTGTTTGTAAGGAGATGATTCGTCAAAGCCCTGCCTGCACAACTTCTGCTTCATCTGTTGCTGTCTCAAATTATTATTTTCCTTTTGAAACAAGAACTCTTGCGGCATAGAAACAAGCTATTAAAGAAATATTTATTAAGCAGCTTCTATAACTATGAAATTCCGATTCTTATAGTGATATTTCCATCAAGGAAGCCCAATTACATCGACCCAATATGGCATCTCTGAAACTAACCACACCACAAAAGTGCTGAACAATCAAAATCAATACAAGAATGGTGTAAGAGAACCTCTGGCATGAATAAACACTTTACCTTGAAAACACGAGAAAGGAGATCAATCTCAAAATTTAGTCCAGATTTGCTATGACAGCATCCACAACTTCTTGGGTGGTGCTATCTCCGCCTACATCTTTTGTCCTGTGTTTACCTTCTGCAATTACACGCTTCACTGCAGTCTCTAGTCTATCTGCAAATGAAGGGAACTGCAAATGTCTCAACATCATGGCGGATGAAAGAAGCAAGGCAACTGGATTTGCCTTTTTTTGCTCCATTATCTTCTCATTTCCCACATTTCCTGCTGAAGCACCTTGCTCGAAAACAGCATGATCTGCCCCGACATTACCTGCAAACGATGTCCATTCTCAGTAATGTAATAAACACATTAATCCACTTAGGCCTACCCCAAAGCTTAAAGCTGTTCTGAAGATGAAAGGCACTTATGAATGACACGGACAATATTAGCAAGGGAAATGGAAAAGGATGCAGGAAAACAACTTTTGAAATAGATCCAAGTTAACTTGGAGAGAATCAATTACTGACTGCTAATGAAAACACACCTCCTGGCATTACACCCGTGCCTCCAGCAATACCAGCTGCTGTATTTGCCACCAGATTGCCATAGAGATTAGGGGTGACCTGAGACATACAATTTCAATAATATCCAAACGGGATCATTTATAGACACTGAATTCTGAAGAATGAAAAAACACAAAGGTTAGCTCACACATGATATACAAAATATACACACAGCCACACATATCATACACATATACATACTATCATAACACATGCGAGCGCGCGCATTCATCTGACTAAAGAAATAAATCACCAGTTACTCATTATACACCGCACTATCACAAACTCCACCAAGATGAAACCGTCAAGTCTATTTCCCATGTCAGCAATCTCAAGCTCAAACGTTATCTTTTCGGTTTACTCAACATCATCACATCACCCCTTCCCCACCCTCCACCGTATCAAAAAGAGAATATAAACTACTCATAAAATTTCACCTTTTGCAAACTACTGTCGTTGTTCATTCAACACTGTATAAGGAGAAAAAATGCTTCAAATGGTGATGAAAGTGAACATCGTGCAGCAATGTAACTATTTTTGAAACCAAAAAGCAATCGTGGATCAAAATTAACTAAGACTGGGTAATTGCACAAAGACCTCACCATAACGTCAAATTGCTCTGGCTTCGATACAAGTTGCATGCAGCAGTTATCAACAATGATCTCATCGTACTTGATACCAGGGTACTTGCTAGCAACCTCACGACAAGACTCCAGAAATAAACCATCCGCGAGTTTCATGATGTTTGCTTTGTGCACAGCGGTCACTTTCTTGCGGTTGTTGAGGAATGCATATTCAAAGGCATATTTTGCAATGCGCTCAGAGCAAAATTTTGTTATCACCTAGCAATTAGATTGTAAAAAACAATTGTAAGACTCAGACTCCTCAAGAAGAAGTAAATAGGAAATTCTTGAAGTTGAAATGGAAGTGTTGAACAGACAGGTATAAAGGACCTCGTGAAGTATTCATGTCTCATAACCAGCGTGGTATTCAAAAAGAAATGCAAACTGGCCACATTCCCTAGGGCCAAAGACGAAGGAGAACAGAACACAGAAGAATTTCCCCAAGCACACAAGCATCACCTCTAAGTACTTGAATCATGTAAGTATTGACCTCCAAAAAATTGAAAATAAATAATTTAAGAAAAGCAACTGCCCCAGCATAGAAATTGCAAATCCAGTGAGAATACAAGAATATACAGAAAGAATGGGCCTACAGACAAAGGATTAAAGACTAGTATGACCTCAGAAAGCCGACGAATCGAGAAACTCCCAATACAATGAAAATGCTACTCAAGTTAGAAAGATATATACAATTGACTTAAAGAGATCTTTTTTTTTTTTTTGGTTCTTTTCCTTTCTTCCAAGGGTAAAAGCGAAGGTTAAAGGTCATAACAAACATTTCTGTATGTAACAAGGAATGCAAGGTCTGATTCATCCTCTAACATTTACATGCATTTTATCCTATTTTCATCGATACTGTTTCCTGAAACTTGTGGATGGTATATAAATTCATCGATCTTGGGCCCTCAAACTCGTTCCTGCCCAGATGTAGTGCGGACTTCAAATTCGCGGTATTCGGGCCCTGTTTCTAATCTCTTAATCCTTAAAATCATTTTGGACCACCTTTCTCACTAAACCAGCATCATATGAATATTAGTTCGATATTTGTCCTTTGAATGTGCATACATCCAAATATCTGTAGCTTTTCCATGGGAAATTATAAACCTACGGAGGTCCCTATATCTTGGGTCAAAAGTGACTACTTGCTGACATGTTCTTCCACCAGTGTTCTTCTACAGATGGATAACAATAGTCTTGATAAGTTCTCTTTTTATTTGATTGGTATAGCCTGCATAAGTTCTTTTTTAACTACCCCAACTTGCTTGGGTCTGAGTCGTAGTAGTAGGAATAGTTGTCTGTATAGCCTGCATAAGTTCTATCAACTATTAAGGTGCTACAGATGGGATGCTAAGACTTTGATGATTATGACGGGAATCCTGCTAAAGATAAAGAAAGTCACTAAATGGCTGAGTTCCAAGTACTAAGAAAAAACTAGGGTAATCTTGCATATATACACAATATTTGATCACCTCGTTCTTCAACCATGGCTAAAGACGTGGCTAACTGGTATATTTGATCTTCTTATTTAAGACTTTCCACTTCGTAGCAGAATTGGTTCATGAGGGTATAGCTTTTCCATAAAATACACCAATCTTGGTTGTGCAATTGCTCTTCCATTCAATAAAACCCTTCATAGTTTATTACAAAGAGAAAAAGTACACAAAGTTGAGCAAAAAGTACTTTATAAACCAGTTGAGACACTTGGAAATTTAGATTTCCTTTTAGCTCTCCAATGAGTTGAATCCTCTTTGTGCTTCATTATCAGATAGGATTGATCCTGCTTGAATTAGCACTACACCAAAAGTTTAATATTTGCATTTGAATGCTGCTGCTTGACAATCCCAAACATAGTAGTCAAAATTAGCATCTCACACATAGGGGAAATAGAAGCTAAACAACCAAACATTGAAGGGAAACAGAGACCTGAACTATACTATTCTAGGCACGGAGTTTAAGAAGAAAAAGGAAAGACTTTTGAAATTTATAGTCTAAAACAAGTCATAGATATTTGTGTGACTATAAATCATTTCATTAAGATTAAGTTAAAAGGAGAAAATTATTTCTAAATATAGAAACGTATCATTATCTTTTTTTGAGAAATTAAAAAGAAAAATGTATCAGGACGACAGAGGGAGGGATTAGTATGTTAATAGTAGTATAAGAAAAGCGTGAAAGGGGGAAGAGTACCTTAAGGCTCTCAACAACGCCAGGAACAACCTCATGCTCAAGACCAGAATATTCACCCTCAGTGTTTTCCCTGATAACAACAATATCAACGTTGTGGTGGCGAGTGGGAAGGCCCTGCAAGTTGAAGCAGTGTACAAGGGAAGCATACAGATCCAGCTCTTTCCGAAGCAGAACGTTAATGGAACTGACACCACCGCCAACAGGAGTCTTCAAGCCTCCTTTAATACAGACCTTGTTTTTGCGGATGGAATCCATCACCTCAATGGGCACGATCTTCATGTCACCGTGTACATCATAACGTTCGAAGTAAACGGGAGCGTGCATTGCTTCCATGACTTGTTCGACGGCACCAGTCACGAGAGGACCGATACCGTCACCGGGAATAAGGGTGACTGGCCGGGGAGTGCCATCTCCGGGTCGGGGCATGTACGCCACGGATCGAAGGGATGGGGCGAGAAAACGATGGGACTTGAAGACTGTTCGTCCAGCCATAGATTACGATTTGGAGTGATCTGAAGAAATGGAACTTCTGTTCAGGCGGCCATCAATTGACAAGACAGCTGCACGAATGTTAAAAAGCAGCAGAGGGAAAAAAGGTGGCAAACTTATCTAGAATGTTGTTATTCTTCCTTCTTAAGAACTAGAATACTTAATATTCTGGTTACTGGTCCAGAGGATGAAAGAATTATTCTCTACCATATCGAACAACAATTTTTGTTTTTGGGATATTTTTTTAAATAAAATTTATATACTGATAAAATATTTTAGTTCATAATTCTATATAATGTTTGGCAAGATCGTAATGGGTAAATATCTCAAAAGGTTATTGAAGCTTTCGGTGAAATTGAGCTTTACATATCAATAAAATCACTCAACTTTAACCTATTATTTCATAAAATCACTCAATTACATATGTCATCAAAAAACTCTAACATGGCAATATTAATTAATTATTTTAGGGCAATTCTTCATTTGGGAATTAGTGTTTTAAATTTTGCCTCATATTGAAATCTTTAAATTCATAAACCCATAGGTTAAACCGCGCGAAGTCAAAATTTTAAAAAAAATTCAAAGCAAGTTTCAACTTAACTTGGCATAGTACCGATCCTGATAATTGATAATTTTCATAAAATTAAAAGTACAAGATTTTTTTGTGAAGGAATTATATATGTCGGATCAAAAAAACTCCCAGCATAACTTTGACATTAAAAGTAGCAGCTGATAATTTCTAGAATATTAATTACTTATTTTATGCCATGCAGGCGTAAAATGTGTAATTCCTTAACAAGCCCATAATAAAATAACATAAATTTATATCTTTATACCCAAAAATGATTATTTTATGCCATGCGAACGTGGGCCCATAATGAGTAAAATGAGAGTTTTGTTTCGGAGTAAAATGAGACATCTTTTTTTGTTCTTTGCCAATAACTTATTTTAATGATTAAGCATTTAGTAGTACTAAAGCATATAGTTAATACTAAGTATTCTTTCGATCTTTCTCATTTCAGAATTTGAGTGTATCTTTTTCTGAAAATTCAAAGGCTTTAGAGCTGCGTTTTGAGAACTATTTGAAAGTTGTTAACAAGATCGGCATTGAAGATATATTAGTTGTTAGGGCTTTGACTCTACATTTTTGCTTGGTTAATGTCATATGTGTATTTGTTAACTGATTTGTAGTGGTAACAATTAATTGTGGTTTAAGGCGTATCGTGGTAATATTTATGATTGCTGGTGGACTAGTAGTACTATGTGTATCTCCGTGTGGCTTTTTTGCATGCTTTGAGATGGTTTTGTATAAAGAATTAAGGAACTTGTTCATTTTTGAGGTAATAAGATATGTGTAAATTACCATAATTATTTTGATTTACTCTCTAAGTTATATTGGCTAAGTAATTATTTTGATTCAACCTAATTTTAAGGAAACAGTGAGAAGAAGGTATAGATCAGGGGAAAACGAGTTTTGAATGAAGAGTTGGTGAGTGAGTGTGGGTTTAAAGATATGAATTTATTTTATTTTATTGTATAGCTCATGTCTATATGGCATAAAATAATTAATTATTATTGTCATGTTAAATTTTTGATGACGCGTAGTTGAGTGAGTGATTTTATGAGATAATAGGCGAAAGCTGAGTGATTTTATTGATATGTAGCAAAGTTCAATGACTTTTTTATATAATTTCTCAAAGTTTAATGACCTTTTGAGATATTTTACCCGATCGTGATCAAGAAAAAACTTGTTCATTCTCCACATAGTGATCATGTCATAAAATGGAATAGAAAATGCCTGACTCACCCTTCGTGGACGAACCTTGAGGAGGAACCTCAGATATTCGGGACATTGGATTTATGTACAGCTGTATCTTATTTTGTCAATTTTCTGTCTGTATTTTCATGAAATGAGAGTTTTATTTATTTGTTCCGCAAATTTATTACAATCATGGTTGAGTGCTAAACTCTTGTTTTGTTAATGTCACGCCTAGTTTATTTAGCATCTTGGATCATAAAGAATTCTCTACACTGCGTCAAAGCATGGCTTCTCCTAATTTCATTTCTGATGAGAGCAAGTTACTCGTTTAGTGTCAAATTAAGTGAAAGCGCTAGTCTGGGGAGAAATTTAGATAGGCAAAGACTAAACTCCGTTATGTTAATGTCCTCAAACGCATTCACCAGACTAAACAATGAACATTCAAATCGTAGAAATAATCTGGAGCCAGTCTTCAACACGATCCATGTTTCTTTAGGGAATTGCAAGGGATTCCACTGAGGGACGAAAGTATCTACTATATGTTTTACGTCCAGGTTTGGGTATATAAACTGAGGAAGAGCACCTACAGGAATCCATTTTAATGTAACAAAGGCAGACTACCGAGAAGCAAAAATACAGTTGGAACCTAGAAAAGAGGGTAATTAAATCCTATGGCACTTCGAATTTAACTATTCCCCAAAGCAGAAAAGATGCAAGAAGCATGAATATGTGCAATCCACTCAAGACCTCTACTTTATCGCACCATCCATATGCTCCAAGGTAAACCCAAAGAATAACAGAAATTTGCATCAGCAAATTCTATGATGTGCAGAAAACAAATCTCTATTCCGTTAAAAAACTAGTGTAAAAAGCAGCTAGAAAATCAATAATGAGAAAATATTTATCACGCTAATTAAGTAATTAAACACTCATGAATGCATTTTATGTACAAAAAGTTCACCCAAGAAGAAATTGAGATTAGTTAGCAGTTAAATAGGCTGCTGGCATCTATTCTCTAATGGGCTACCGGCCTAATGATGTTGCCGGCCAGTGACTGCATTTAAGCTGTTCTTGTCACAAGTGGCTCTTCCCAGACTACTGACTTTGAAAGGCCAGCAATGCATGAATATATAAGTTTTGAAGTAAAGCTGTGCCACTCGTCGAGCTTTAAAAAGAGAGGAATAAAACAGGTTTGTATTGTCTCTAAGCAAAAAACGTAAACAACAATAGGAATGAGAAAAGCAACATAAAAGTACCACAAAACTATAGGTAATAAAGAATATAAGAATACAAAGAAACCACCTTGGACAGCGAGGGGTGTTAGGCAAACAGTTCCAAGTATGTCAACTACAGAATATCTGTTATAAACCAACTCCACAGAAGTTTGAACTTATACATGAATTCTCCTATAATTTAAAGATCACTATGCATCAGAGCCAAATATCAGAATCTAGGAGCACTATAAAGAATACGGTGAACGAAATTCTTGTCCAAAAACTCAACAGACTATTAGGTTCAAGTGTATGATTTGCTCATGTAGCCTGATAACGGGCACAAAGTCAATATTGAACAACACAGAGCTTCCTTTAGGGATTGTACAGAAAACACATCTGCATTAATGGGCTGGTGTTGCAACACTAGTTCCCAACCCCATCTTCTGCCCCAGCAGTGCAAGCTGCTCGATGAACTCACCTCCTGTAAGAATTTCTGTTGTCCCATATATGACATGCTTAACTGCCTGTTGACGATTGGCAAGCTCTTGCAAGCTTCCATACTCCACATAGTTACCACCACCTATCATAAAGACAATAGCTTCTTTAAATGGTCCTTTCAGATGATTGTTACTCATCCCGGAGCTTGACTTGGGTGCACGAGGATCAAAAATAATATAAGAATCAATTTCTGGATTGGGTTTCCCCTCCATTAGTGCTTCCACTGTTCTTGACAAAGCCAGCTGATGATCACTGGATAATAGATTTTTCACACCTGCAGTTACAGCACTGATTGACTGACCATAGAGCTTCTCAGCCCAATCGACTATGTTGCTCCTACTCGCAGAATTTGCTGATGCTAAAGAGACATTCAATGATTTTATCTTCTTTACATACTGAAATGCTGTGGTATCGACCTCAGATTCCCTAAGTGCAGTTTCAATCATTTCAACTTCTGATTGAGGTAAGCTCTCAGTCGAGATAAGATACATGATAGCAAACCGCAGCTTATCCACCTTAGTCCCTTTTCCCTTGAGAGCTCCAATAAGTTCACTGCGATCAATGACACCTCTTACCATCATATCATTCTCCTTTTTGGCATACGAATCAAGGGACCTCTCCTTGATCTCACCTAACAATGCTGTCGCAATATTGGTGTGTTTATCAATGACTTGCTTTCTCTCTGTCAACTCAGGCAGGGAATTTACAGCATTCATCAAATGCTTAGTATTGCCAACCAAGTCTGTCCCGTCAAACTCAGCCCCTGAGTTCCCACCAGTTCGTTTATTTACTTCCTCAACATCCTTCTTATACTTGTTCAACTGAGCTTCTATCTCCACAGCAACCTCTGGAAACTCCAATGACCAATTTGCCATCCAGAATGGATCAGATCTGTCCAACTCAAATGATTTCATCCCACCTTTCTCTCCCTGCACACTCAACCTGTTCAATCTCAAACCAAGCACATCATGAACCAGTGGTCTATACCTAAAATCATGTTGTATAGCTACCGACAACTCAAAGTTTCTATCGAATAAACACAAAATTGGCCTCTGAAATGAGCTAGTGAAATTCCCACCCTCAGAGAATAAATTATTTTTAGCTAACAGATGATCTCGCAACCGCTGATCCAACAGCGATGCCACCATCTCAGCAGGCCCACCACGGGGACACCTGATGATAGGGACAACAGCAAGAGTAGCCAACACACAAAATAAGCCACTGACAATCTTTTCAATGATCTCTTCGATTTCTTTATCCCCGGCAGAGGGATCATTCAGCTGAAGATAACAGTTCTTGTAGGCAAGTGAGAACAAATTATCCTCAAGCGTGACAAATTCCAAGTACTGATCATGCACTTTTGAGATCCTTTCAATCGAGTCAGAATTAATCGTGCCTGGACCAAAGACAAGCCATACAGTAGTTAATATTTCAAATCTTCACACAGCACCATCCAGAAAATTGCATTAACTATAAAGTGTTTCAAGTTTAAACCAATCAATTTTCTTCTCTCCATAGATCTGTGCACCCCTTTATGCAGTCGGATACAAATATATCTTTTTTTGACAATGAATTGAAGACAGTACTAAACATCCAGTTGATAAAAATAGAAGAAACATGACACGACCTTTTATGACTATTGCTCATTTTGAGCATAAAGTCGTTTATTCCTATCCTTATGAATCGGACAATACTATGCTATTCCCAATATTTGTATTACTCCTAGGACTCTTACTTTGCTTGTTGATCTATAGGAATTCCTTTCAACCAAGAGGGAGTGAATTTGGATATATTATCGAAATGGTTAACTCCATCTACAATTCTTCTGCATCAAAAGTCGAATAATTTGATGGACTGGAATGAATTTTAAAGGATAGATCTTTTAATCCTTATCCCCTCGGAGGAAAAATTGGATGAGCTGGAGTGAGTAAAATAGTATTCATTGGTTAACAATATTGCTCATCCCTCTATTTAGGTGCATCTCATTCCAATACCAGCTAGCGTTTCAAGAATAAAGTTTTCACACACACAATAGAAAAAGGAATCTCTATATATATTATTAAAAGCAGAGGAAAAAGGCACCACATTAAGCCAAGTGGCAGCCTAGAAAAAAACCACATGTAACTTATTAACTTATTAACTATTAACGAATAACTAATTAACCAATTAAAAAAATTATTCAAAAGAAAATATACTAACCGTATCAGCTTTTGAATTTATTTTAAAATCCAATAATTTTTTTTTGCAGTTTTATGTAGAATGGTAACTGCTCAGAATCCACGTTTTATCCAACTGCACCATTTATCATCTGTATCCACATTCTCCAATTTCCTTTCATGTCTGAACTTCTGTAAGATGAAGTCTGGACTGATTAAAGCCCTCACTGTCAGTAACAACTTAAATTTTGATCATTTCCCATCTATATATTGGGTATTTTATTCTTTATCTGATGGGTTTTGCAGATGTTGCACAATTTTATCATAAGTGCCGCAAAAAGGTCGTTTAACAACGATGGCAGATCGGCAGTACGTTTTCCTTTTCACTTGTGGTTTGGTTTTCCATCTACTCATGTAAAGATTTAACTTTATTGGCTTAGATTTCCTGTTTTGTCCAAATCTATGAGTTGACGATCGTGTCAGCAAGAGCTTTGCCATAGTTTCTGTATGGTCCTATCTGTTTTTGGGGATGAAAGTGAAACGTCAGAGAAGCGAGTAGACTTGAGGGTTTCGTGCTCTTCTCAGAACGTTATATTGCAGGTTTTCAGTACTAATACAGGATTTAAAAGAATTGTAACTGTTTTGTTGGTTTAACTTTGTATCGTTTTTAATTTTACACTCGACAACAGTTGTAGATTCTAATTTCACTTTCTATTTCATATTCATTAAACAAGTACCACAGTCGACACACTTTCATCTTTAAAGATTGATATACTGAAGGATTAATATTTTGGTGTTTGTGGAAACCCATAGCAGTTTCTTTATCCTCACCTGTTCAGGTTTAGAAGTTGCAAACTTAAAGGAAAATCTTGATGCCTTTCATGTAGGAAAAAGTCGGATGATCAATATAGTGAAGTGGTAAGAAATTGCTTTACCTTGCCTCAAAGAGTTGATCCTTTGAAAAAACTGCAATGGAATTTGCTTCAAGGATTTAAAAGAATGGTCATAGTAACTTTTCAAATTTATATTGTTTGTAATCACCTTATGTTAAGTTCTTATCATCGAAGTGTACATGCTTTATCATAGGAAGGGTTGTTCCATCAGGATGTAGAAGTTGGAAAACTGGTTGTTGAAAGCTGTATTGGAATGTGATTAAATTGAATGTATTTTGGACATGGCCGGCAAAATAAATCATTTTCTGCTATCTTTTAACCACATTATTTTCCTTATTTGATTTTTCCCCTATGAAGCAAATTTTGTATGTGAAGTTTGTGAGCAAATAGTTCCTAAGAATAGATTGATATTTCATCTTATTAGTAGGTTTTTGGTAGTATTCGTTGTGGTTAATGATTAGTCATGATGAGAGTGAAGCGTCTAATTTGTTCTTTAAATATAGTCTTAAGCTTATGTTAGGATAGTGATCACCAAGTGTACGATAAGGCTGCTATAAAGTACTGGAAGGGAGGCAAACACTAATTTTGAGCTAAGCACATATGAAGGGAATTAAGATCCGAGGCTGATAATGGAGGTAGTATATTAAGGCTTCCCCACACATTAGGACTACATTATGATTGTTTCCTCTTTTAAGTCCTACTTATCGTGTTTAACGGCATATTTTTTCCATCCGCATGCAGGTGCCATCCATGAGCTAATGAGCATGGGATTATTCCAGGAAACTGAAGTAATTTTTAGTTCTGTACTTGGTTTATGTCTTTAAGAATCATGATTGTAATTAATAGTTACTTAACTCCTTTTTGTTAAGGATTTTTTCATGCAATATGTTAGTTGTTGAACGAATCGAATGGTAACGAGATGTGTTGGTGAAGTTAAGATTTTCATTCAACTTATGTTTCCAAGGATTAATAGCAAGCAATGTATATGTTCTGTTATAGATATCTAAGTCCTATAAAATCAATTTGTTTTTACTAGCTGCAATTTAATTGCCGTTGAAAGTTGGTTTGTTTGGTTGGGGACTATTCTGCTAAATTTAACAATCTTACACAATTTCTATATAGCAATTACTGGACACAGTTGATGAGAAATTGTAAACATCACCTGTCGGCATTTGAAGAATTTTAATCCATTCAGTCTTTGTAGGAGATACATTTGAAATTATGCAAGAAAATGTTACAAATCTTTACCTTTGATGATTTTGATTTCGGTAAATGTAACCTCTTGCATCTGTTTATGTAAACAGGAATAGTATAACTTAATTCATACACATAATCCCTTAGAGGCCTTGAACATACTGCAACATTCTTATTTCTCCATCAAAGGATTCCTTTTTTTTTTTTTTTTTTGGCCCAAAAGGCATTTTCATGGAATAAATTATATCCACTTTGATTAAGTTATAAAACTAATAGATTTCCTTTTTAGTAGTTAAACTATAAGTCTTCCTATTCCTGCGAACAACATTTTTTTTGGTTGCACGATCTAAAATAGATGACTAATATTATTCACAAGAAATATTATTCGCTTAAGATGAAGAGAAGTAGTCATATGTTTGTATTCAACAATTTGGATGAACTTTTTGTCTTAATAATATGAAGCAATATTTCAGTTAGTAGATGTGATGAAAGGAGAAGGCATAGAGTGTACCTGAAGCGAGATCTTCGAGGAGAGGCCTGGGAATAGAAGAGGAGAAGTTCAAATGGAAGGAATCATAAAGAGACTTTGAGGCATCGGCAATGATACGCTGTACATTAGGATGGGTGGCTTGGACGAAGTAGACAGCTGGAACATCATGGACTGGTTTGCGATCCTTGTCGATGAGGAAGTAGAGGGTAACCCCGTGTTTACGGAGGTCCTTGACGTGAATCAAAGGGGATAAAATGTCTTGGCAAAAGCTATCGTAAATCAGGATCTTGTATACCTCTTCATTCGCAGTGCCACCAGCATTCACTGGCTGGTTCAGATTTAACATCCGCGTAATGCACTCTGCAAGTAAATACAATTACATTCATAAGTGCTGAGATAGATCTATAGAGAAAGAGAGTTACAAAATTCAATTACCAGTTTGCTTTTGACGAAGATTTAGCGCCATTATTGTGAAGCTTCAAGCAATTATCACTTTACTTTTCACTTCTCTGACTATATGGAAGAGGAAATGGTGTTTTGGGGTTTGTAGAGGATTGATGAGATCTCGTAGCTTAATTTTGTCGGGTCATGCTTCAGCCGAAAAATGATTGCCCCGAAAAAAAAGAGGCGTAATGAGTTGTCCTGCTTGTTCGTTCTGCATAATATATTTGCCGCACTTTTATTTTTCTATTATTTCAAAAATAGATTTTTACTAGTAATAATTACTCACTTCAAATTATTTTTTAAAATTTAATAAAAATAAGCATCAATTAATATGTGTATATTAATAAATTATATATTTTATTTATTATTTTTTAAATAGCGTAAAAAGTTGAAAGTGAACAAGTAATTATTTTTTAAAATTTAATAAAAATAAACATCAATTAATATGTGTATATTAATAAATTATATATTTTATTTATTATTTTTTAAATAGCGTAAAAAGTTGAAAGTGAACAAGTAAAAGAAGAGGAAAAAACTGCTTTGTATAGATTCTTCGGGGCACATTTTCGACCGAAAAAAGAGAAAGAAGGAAACGACGTCGTAGAGCAGGATTCGCAGCAATAAATAAAGAATTAATAGAGCAGAAGAGTTGTGAGTGGAGAGAATGGGTGGCGTTACGTTTTTGAAGAATAGATATTGGGTGGTGAGGCATGGCAAAAGCATTCCAAACGAAAGGGGTCTCATTGTTTCCTCCATGGTCACTTTCTCTTTCCTTCTTTTCTCTCAATCCTAATCTTCATTACTATTTCGCTCCTCTATTCTATATTGTTTATCTGTCTGCTAATCAAAATAATTTTAGTTTGGATTAATTATATCTTCTTTCATGCAGTGCATTCTACTTATGCCAAATGGTAGTCCTAGTCTTGCATACCCGACATGTCCTGATCTTGATCTCAAGCTATTCGCTACAACTTTAATATATTTGCTATTTATTTTGCCTTCTCGGATACTAAAACTCTTGACTCCAATTGAATACTAGTCTCTAGAATAAGCAGCCTGGCAGATATGTGTATCTCTGGCCTAGACTATACCTTAATTAGATTTAACATCACCTTTGAAGCTCACATTGATAGATGGAAGATTCTTTTTTCATTATTGAAAACTTCCTCTTGATAAGTTACTATAGTGTCCATTCTAGAGAGATATATAAGTGTAAGTGTGATAATCTAATACCTTCCTACTGTATTTCCTATGTTACTTGACCCACTTTTCTTCTTTTCTTCCATCTTGCTGGACCCACTCTTCCTTTGCTGTTTTAAAATTACCTTCTATGTACATGATGTACTAGGTCTGGCATTTCTTTAACAATCTTCTCCACTTGTCGTACATCTAATTGAAACTCCATATGGTCTTCATAAGAAGTTCCATTTAACAACAAATGCAAACCTTCCTTCTATTTCTACCACAGTCTAATCAGGTAATGTTGATATTCGCAGACGGTTTCCAAATGTACAGACCTCTAAAATAGGAGGGACATCTTTGAGGTCTGTGCATTTCCTTTTCTAGGTAAACCAGCTGCAATTAGAGAATCTAATCCTTGGGGAGGTTTCGGAGTTGGCTGACATTAGTTTCTTGCCTTTTTTAAAAAAAAAAACTGGTAATGTTGTTAGTTTCTTGCCCTTTTAAATCTAAATTACTGATAGCAGTTACGACCTTTACAGGAAAATGGAAAACTTGAACAATATAAGTTGGCTCCCGAAGGAATCAAACAAGCAGAATTGGCTGGAGAGTCGTTCCTAAAGGTTGGTGTTCCAATTGAACTCTCAGTTTTTTGTTTCCCAACGTGGTCCTCAGCAGACCTTTCATGATTCATGAAGGTTTTCATATCTTGAAACAAGAACAAAGATGATGTACCTGTTAGCAGCGGAAGTTTTGCACAAGATCACCACAAAAATTGCCCCAAATCTGACTTCGTCTCACTTGGAAACGGAGTACTTTTTTCACGAACTAGATGTTTTTCACTTCTCTCTTCTCTTTACTGTGTGTGTGTTATACTTTTCTGTGTATCTATGGAGAATGCTGGAGTATTTTTCATACATAGAAGAAGAGGTTATGTTTTTACGGTTGATAAAGTGAAAGAAACCAACCCCAGCACATTCCCATAATCTTATCCCACTATCACGTTTCTTTTCTTCGTTGGTAACTTCTCAAGGACTTTTTACTGTGTTGGAAACTTCTCAAGGGAAGTTAATTTTCATCTTATCACTTCAGAATAAAAAACCGGGCCGGGTCAGTCCACATGGGCGACCTGCGACCCATAATCAATATCCAACATCTCCCAGTTCGCACATAGTGGACTGGACTCAAATCAGTACCATGTCAACAACACACATAATTCATACTAACAAATAGTTCGTGCGACCTGCGAGCTTCAAGAGCTATAGCATTCCAAACCTATTAAGGTTGTACCAGAGCTCCACATAGAAATCCAATCACGTACGGAAGGGATTCACTACTAACACAAGGATCTTATTACTCGCAATACCCCCGGACATCATTATTTACTCCGGTAGCTAATTATCCGATCCCTCGTCCTCTACAAGAGGTGAACTCGAGTTCATGTTTAACTTTATATCACAATTACACTTGATACCCTTATGGTAAGTGTAATGGCCGGCTTTATGAATAGAAGTTAAATTAATAATTTTAATTGTCTTCCTTTCTACTCGAATCTATTTGTTTCAAATCAATTGCTTTCCTGAACATGCACCTTTGCGTGCCGAATCACTCATGACTATTAGTAACATGCTAAAGTAGCAACACGATTGAGCTTCAAGAAACGATCAAAGGTCGAAAGGGTATTCCATTGAAAAGTTAATGTAACTTTTCGGGTCTCACCTGATGAAGAAGCGAGGGATCCATTCTCCATAACCGTTGGTCGCTTAGCACACGTGGTATGAAACACGTGCTACGGTGTTCTCACTTATATTGGCGCGTGTGTCTCATTCTTTTACTCATTCAACGCCGTACAAATCTTGATCTAGACATCTCTAAAATGTCTAACCCGAGTTTCTCTCTTCAATGATCCTCAAATCCATCTTCTTAGAGAAACTCATATCTGGCTAACAAAACAAGTCATAACATGGTGGTGGAACTTATCTCTTCACGTTACTCAACGTAGGCGATTGCTCGTGTGAGAGAGCCAATCTCACGACTTGTTCGACACACTTTATCAATAAAATTACATCATCACATGCATATAAGATATGAACACAAATTCAAGAGTAGAATATTGATGAAAATATTATAACAACCAAGTCATATTACAATACAGAAATATAATCATATCCTACGCAAACCTAGAGCCATAACATGTTTCTCAAACAGGTCTCTAGATATCGCCTTTGTAAAAGGATCAGCTATCATTTCTCGCGTAGGTATGTATTGTAAAGTTACTTCTCCACTTGCTACTGTGTCTCTTACAAAGTTATACTTGATGTCAATGTGTTTGGTTTTACTGTTATACTTAGGATCCTTTGTGTCTACAATAGTCGCTTGACTATCACAATGTAAAATCATTGATCCTTGAGAATTCTTTGCTACGCCCAAATGCTCAAAGAATCTTTTTAACCAAACGACAAACATCTTTGCGGATGCGAAGCCACGAACTCGACTTCCATAGTTGAAAGAGCGGTGCAAGTTTGTTTCTTACTTTTCCATGAAATAGAACCACCATTAAGTAAGAAACGTGGCCGGATGTCGATTTTCTATCGTTCGGTCACCACCTTTGATACGCATATATACTCTCAAGTGTAAATCATTTCCTTTATAACATAGTGAATAATCAACAGCCTTTCGGGTATCGAAAGATTCTTTTCACGAACTTTCCAATGATCTCTTCCCGAGATTGGATTGATACTGCCTAACGGACTACGGCATAACAAATGTCGGACGAGTACACATCATAGCGTACGTCAAGCTCCCAACAAAGACTTTAGAATATGGAACTCGAGACATGTCTTCTTTTTCTTTTTCAGTCCTGGACACATTTCAAGGCTTAAAGTTTCACCTCTTGCTATTGGAGTATCCATGGGTTTGCAACTATTCATTCGGAAGCGTTCCAAAATTTTCCTTATATAAGTTTCTTGAGATAGACTCAAAACTTTCTTGGAACGATCTCTTTGGATCTTAACACCCAATATATATGCTTCACCCATGTCTTTCATGTCGAATGACTTGGAAAGCCATGACTTGATAGTTTTCACATACTCCAAATTATTTAGGCTAATAAAATATCATCCACGTAAAGGGAAAGAATTACAAACATTCCGTTGGACTTCTTCACATAGATGCAATGGTCTTCATCGATCATAGTGAAATCATATGAAATCGCCTCTTTGTGAAATCTCGGATACCTTTGCCTTGAAGCGCCGGGGCCGTAAATAGATCTTTTAATTTGCAAACTTTCTTTTCTTGGCCTTTAACGATGAAACCTATAGGTTGTTCCGTGTAGATTTTCTCGTTTAATTCTCCGTTGAGAAAAGTTGTCTTGGCGTCCATTTGGTGTAACTCTAGATCCAAACGTGCAACGATAGCCAAAAGTAACCGAATTGAGGTAAACTTCACAACTGGTGAAAAGGTTTCCTCATAATCTATTCCAGCTTGTTGGGTAAAACCTTTTGCGACCAATCGTGCCTTGTATCTTTCTATTGACTCGTCCGCTTTACGTTTGACCTTGAGAACCCATTATTCCCAATAGCTCTACGCCCAGAAGGAAGATCAACCAGATCCCAGACTTTGTTGGTTCTCATGGACTCCAATTCTTCTTTCATTGCTTTCATCCATTCATCTTTTCCAGGACTTGCCAAAGCCTCAGTCACAGAATTAGGCTCATCCAATTCTGTGGGAGACACCAGGAAAACTTAATCTTGATCTCGTAAGATCGTTTAGGTACACTTTTACGGTACTCTTACGTTGTTGAAATTCGATTCCTCTAAAGGATTTTGGGATTCAAAACTCCTTGGACCAGGAAACGATCCTTGATCTATTTGACTATCAAACATGTCCGAAGACATTGTTTGATCATCGAATTTAACATTTCGTAAAGAGGCTCTCCTTATTTTATTTCGCCACTTTTGGGAAAATCATTTTCTAAAAAAGTGATATCTCGTGATTCAATTTCGGTTATACTTCCATCTTCTAATTCACCAATGAACACATACTTTGGAGTGTTCGAGTGTCTTATGAAGATACATTTCTTCCTTTTTGGACTCGGTTTTCCAAACTTACCAAAACGATCTTTTACATATGCGGACAATCCCAAGGTCGTAGATCATTCAAGTTCGGTTTATGACTAGTCCATAGCTCGTAGGAGTGGAAGTAAGCGATTTAGAAGGCACTTTATTTAGTATGTAGGTTGCGATCGATAATCGTCTCCCCGAAGGAGATAGGTAAATTTGCTGCGCCATCATAGATCTTGTCGTAATCGATAATGTTCTATTCCTCCTTTCTGCTACATCATCATTGTTGAGGTGTGTAAGGAGTAGTTAACTGTCTGGTAATGCCTTTTTCATTACATAATTCTTCAAACTGTTTTGATAAATATTCACAGCCTCTATCGGTTCTTAAAGTTATTATATTTTTATCTAATTGATTCTCAACTTCATTCATATATTTTCTAAAGCATTCAAGTGCTTGATTTATGAGAAATCAAATAGACATAACAAAGCGCGTGAAATCATCAATAAATGTAATGAAATACAAAGCACCAGACCTTGCCCTCGCGTTCGTTGGACCACGGATATCGGGAATGGATTAATTGCAATGGGGAGTTTGCTCTCTTGCCTTCCCACGAATGGTTTACGTGTAATCTTTCCGTGCAAGACAATTTTCACAAGTTGGCATTTCAATTTTGGAGAAAGGACCTAAATGCCCTTCCTTTGCCAATCTATTCATCGGTCTTGCCTATGTGACCTAATCTTGCATGCCATGTAATAACATCGACATCATTTTGTTACTAGAATAACATGTCATTACACAACGGTCAACATAATAGTCATAAGTTGAAGGATTACAATCTAAAACAATAAAACCATCATAACGAAGTCCAAAACCATAAAAAACATTGTCTTGAGTAATTCTAACACCATTGCGACTAAACTTTAAATCGAAACCTAGATCTAGAAGAACAGACACAGATACTAAGTTACGTCGGATCTCTGGAGCATATAGGACGTCATGCAACATCAAAGTTCGGCCACCACGCAAGTCCATTTTGCAAGTGCCTATCCCTTTGACTTCAAGCTTTGCATTATTTCCTACATATATCCACCTTGATCCAGGTGAGACTCGACGAAACTCCACAAACGCTTCTAGATCACAACTCGCGTGGTCGGTGGCCCCGAGTCGACAATCCACGCGGGATAAGATTCGGTTAGTAAAACAGTGCTAGAAACATATGTAGCACTTAGAGATGCGTTTTGAAATGCTACCTTTTTCTGCTCGGGACACTCATGAGCAAAATGCCCTGGAACATTGCAGTTGTAGCATTTCATCTTATTCTTGTCTTTCTTCTTGAAAAACCGTTTTCCCTTCTTGGGATTTGGCTTGTTTCTTTTCTTGGAAGGTCCTTCTCCGGTCTCCTTACCCTTTCCGTCATTTTTCCAATTCTTCTTGCGTTTGAATCCTGAAGACTTTGTGCCACTGGATTCTGCCACATAGGCATTAGATACAGTTTTAGCAACACCAAGCCGCTCGTCTTCAAGCTCGACATGATGGGCAACATCAGAAAAGGTTTTGATGCTATCATTATGGGTTAAGTTAACCTTCAAGTGTTCCCAACTATTGGGAAGAGACCAGGATCCTTGCTCGAACTGCTGCTTTCATCGGAGAGACCATGACCAGCCCTTTTGAGTTGAGCAATCATGTTAGACATCACCCTAAGGTGTTGCTTGACATTGTGATCATGACGCTTCTTGTAAGTGTCAAATTTGATAGTCAGCTATCTAAGGCGGGTCACAGTGGTACCTCCACAAGTCTCTCGTAAGTGTGCCCACATTGCATGAGCAGTAGGGTATTCTTCACATTCGTGAATGAGATCATCAACAACAGAACTCACAATAATTCCACGTGCAGTAGAATCTTTCTTTTTCCAGGCATTGTAAGTTTTCAGATCTCTTCTGTGTTGGGCAGTGTTACCCTCTTCTGGGTGAACCAAAACATGGTTAATACCTTCCAGAGCATTTTGCTCTTCTAGTACATTCCACATTTTACGACTCCAGATGTCGTAATTCTCGCCATTCAGTTTTTCACCTTTGTTTAAATCAGCAATGATTCTCTTAGATGTCATATCTGTTGATTGAGACAATAAGCAAGTTTTTATTCATCAATATTTACTTTAAAAAATTTATGCATGTGATATTCACACTCAAGCAAATTAATTCCCATAAATGACTTCACATTTTAGTGTAAAATCGAAAGGTCACAAAGTTTCCGATCATCATCTACAGTCTAAATGTTTAATCAAAAATGGAAAAAATAAATCTTAGCGTGAATTTTATTAATAACTTTCAATTATGTCTCAACCCATTTAAAATAAATAAATAAACGGGATATTAAAGAAAGTTAAACAACATAACCATATATTGAAAAGAAATTCACAATTCAAATTACAAGTTCATAATCTCCCACTCGACTTCAAGTTCTTGAACATACACCTCAAAAGGTTGACTTAAAAAGAAATCGTGATAAATATTAACTAAAATTCCACTCCAAGGCTCTCGGAGGGAATCTACTAAAATTGCTAAAGCTTCCCAATCCGAGATTTCAATAAAATTAGCCAGTTCTTCTCGTTTCAACAGAAAAAGTTCAATATGTTCAGGCACTGAAGTATTAGGAGACATCTTAAAAGCTTTAAACTCTTTGAATTTCTTCTCTCCTTCCCTTCGTATAGCCCTTTGATCCCTTAGTAGATTTTGTGTCACCCTCGGAACATTATTCCTTATGACTTCACGTCCATGGAAATGTGTCCCACGACGACGTACTCTTCTATATTGTCTCCTTGCTCGATTTCGGGAACTCCCACTTGGAGTACTTCGAGCTTGTCCCTGTCCAGCCATGTCTCAAATGGGAACAATGAAACAATAAGAATGGACATACCATTCAATATGACAACACATGCCACATTACTCGTAGAAGACAAAAAATACGTCAAGGATCATATACCAATATAATGGCATGGCTATTAGGAGGAAAAAAAAAAAATTTACTAAAACAACAACCATTCTAGTCTTTAGCAATTTCATAGAATAAAGGAAATAATTTTATTATATTTAGGCAAGTTCTTTGCCCATGATGTCACGTTAATGCCTAGTGGTTTCTCAATTGTAGAAAACTCCTTAACACTAATGTGTATTGAGAATATGACATGACTTTTCAAAAAAAAACTTGCTGTATCTTTTTACACAATAAAGAACTACATTAATCAAGTGGGCCACTAAGTCAAAAAGACATTACTATTAAAGTGTGTCTCTGCAAATAGTATTGGTACAATAAAGTACTTCTCTTTTCTTTTTTTCTGTTCATGTCATACTCAATAGACATATAGGCCTTAGTAATTCAATGGTAACCACACGTAATTCAATGACAACCACACATTTTACTTTCTGAACACTCACTTTTCCCATAAAGTGCTGCAACTTCACTCTTTATTTACAAAGTAAAGACCACAATATATTGAAGAGCAACACTTTCTTTTTCACACCCAAACAAAAAAAAACACGGAAACCAATTTTAAAGCAGTTTCTTTCTCTCTCTTTGTTTGTAACAGATTAGCAAAAAAAAAATACAACAATGATTCTTTTCTTAGCAAATCTGTTGTAGCAATTTTAAAGCAGTTTCTTTCTCTCTCTATTAAATCGAAAAAAAATAAAAATAACGCAGATATTTCAAGAGAGAAAAAAAATACTCAGACTGGGAACAATTAACAGTTGCTCTGATACCATTGAAGGTTTTCATATCTTGAAACAAGAACAAAGATGATGTACCTGTTAGCAGCGGAAGTTTTGCACAAGATCACCACAAAAATTGCCCCAAATCTGACTTCGTCTCACTTGGAAACGGAGTACTTTTTCACGAACTAGATGTCTTTCACTTCTCTCTTTTCTTTACTGTGTGTTATACTTTTCTGTGTATCTATGGAGAATGCTGGAGTATTTTTCATATATAGAAGAGGAGGTTATGTTTTTACGGTTGATAAAGTGAAAGAAACCAACACCAGCACATTCCCATAATCTTATCCCACTATCACGTTTCTTTTCTTTGTTGGTAACTTCTCAAGGACTTTTTACTGTGTTGGTAACTTCTCAAGGGAAGTTAATTTTCATCTTATCACTTCAGAATAAAAAACCGGGCCGGGTCAGTCCACATGGGCGACCTGCGACCCATAACCAATATCCAACATTTCAGATGTTCCACTATCTTTATACATGGAGTTAAATAAACCATAATTGTCATTGACTATTTCTTTCGCAAGTTACCTTTTAAAATTCGACTATGGTATTGTATGTCCTGGAATCCTATCGCATGTCTCCTTTTTATGGAACTTGTGGGATTATATTCCAGTGAAACCCTTGGGATCTTAAATGCCTCTGTAGTAAGAAGCTTTGATGCTAGATCCATGTCCATTGTTCTTTTATGAGAACTATCATTTTGATGTCTTGGTCTTTAAGTTAGTAATGCTTCTCATCCAAGATAGATAGTAGGAGCTGGTGACAGTTTAAACAACTCGAAACTCAGATCACATGAGAACAGTCCGGTTCCTTTTCAATGACAATCTTGGATCGAGTCGGAGTAAATATAGTGCATGCAAAAAAAAAAAAAAAAAACTGACCATCATGGAGAAAGTGAACCAGTACACTGAGAGAGTCTTCATTACAAGTGAACAAATGAAACTTATCCTTAGTGATAACGTGATGCAGAAGAAAGAAGTCTTAAGCAAAAACATCTAAGTAGCAGAGGGGGAAGAGAGAAGCGCTTTCTGAAAGGGCCATGCATGTGCTTTTATCCCCTTGAATGATATCATGTGGAAGCTCAACCTTTTGTCAAATCAGCACTTTCGTCAGTTACGAAATCATGTATCCCTGGAGTTGGAACAGCCAATCCATCTCCATACTTCAGTGAGAGTAACAGAGTCTTCTGATGATTAGCACCTTGCTTCACTTGGAGAGGGTAAAGAGAGACTATGGTTCCTGATTCTGAGTAATTACATAAGTTATTGGGCCAAAAAGGGTTCTGCCTCTTCTCTGTAAGCTTAAGTTCTTAATGGTGTTTACAGGCAATCTTTTTTCTATTTACAGGTACTCAAAGAAGATAACATACCACTTGAAAATGTTCGAATCTGCTACTCTCCCTTCTCGAGAACCACACATACAGCACAAGTGGTTGCATCAGTTCTAAACATTTCTTTTGAAGGACCACAGTGTATGGTAAGTCTATCTATCCATCACAGGGACATATAGGTCCTCTTGAATCCTCCTTTTCTTATATTTTATTTATTGGGTTGCAAGGTTGTATTTAAGTGATTTTGGCTTATAAAAAACAAATGTTGTGTTAAAGTTTTATTATACACTTTTGTTTCTAGACACGCTTAACATGTTCAATTCATAAAGCTCTGATCACTATTATTAGAACATACATGACATGAATTGAGGTCACAAGCAGCAAGGATCTATAGAAATAAGTAAAAGGGATTGTTATTTCATAGGCTGAAATCTAATTTTGACCTATTAATATAAGCCTTTCACTTGGGAAATGGTCATTTTAAATAGTAAGGATGAACTGTTTGGGCTATATCTCTTTTTTTACCCTGTATCTTGTCTTCCTTAAATAGCATACTTCTAAATTTTTATGGTTAAACTGACTTGCTATGTACTTTTCCTTCTGGAGATGAATTTGATTGAGCTGTTATAAACTTTTCATGTTTTATTATATCATTCTTTGCCTGATGGACTCGAGCCAATCAACAATAAGCTTACAAAGCTTTTTGAGTATTATATAAGGATTCTTTGGGCCTCCATTTCCTTTTTCTCCCTGCCTTTCTGTTTAGATGAGATGTTTCTGAGCTAGAACAATTGATTGATTGGTGTGTTATGATTTTGGCTTTAGACGAGTCAATTCTGCTGATAAGCTCTGCGTTACGATAATTTTGTTATAACAGGTTCTAGATGATCTTCGGGAGCGTTTCTTTGGTCCTTCTTATGAACTTAAGTCTCATGACAAAGTAAGTTGTTTGTCCTCTGCATTTCAAAATCAAGTGGATGTAGCATTATCTTAAACACCGTAACATTTATAACACTTGTTCTTGGCTTGTGGCTCTCGAATTGATTGATTATTTCTGATTTCAGTATCCTGATATATGGGCTCTAGATGAGAAAGACCCATTCATGCAGCCTGAAGGTGGAGAAAGTGTTGCAGATGTTGTGACTAGACTCACGAATGCATTGATTAACATGGAGTCACAATTTCAAGGGTACTGTTGTGCTTTTACTGCCATAATTTATCATGTCCAGTAGGAGAATTTTAGTGTAAAGAAAGTCGCTATGTAAAGTGCTGATGAGGTATACTTACTCACTTTGACATGGTAAGAAAATCATCAAAAGAATTTCCAACATATAAAAGCAGTAGAGTCATGAGTCATGCGTGAATTCATGGTTCTCCTAATGTGGGTCATTTTCCCACTCATGAGGAGACCATAGGCCTTCAATTGCATTTTCTTGATATCTGATGGATTTATAAATTATACTTGTGATTTGGACACTTCAATTGCAGATGCACAGTGTTGGTGGTCAGCCATGGTGACCCTCTGCAAATTTTCCAGACAATACTCAATGCAGCTAAGAATTACAGAGGATCCTGTGAAAATGACTTGGTCTCAAGAATACAGGCAGTCAAAATCCCTTCTGTTCTTTCACAGCACCGGAAGTTTGCTCTACAAACAGGAGAATTGCGCTCAGTAGTTTAATCCACAGCTTGAACTGCACATTCTGAAACATTCTTTGAGCTCATGCTTTTTCTTTCTGTATACATGGTGAATCCCCTGACTGGTTTACCTGTCTCTACGGAGAATAATTTGGAACAAAAAACAATGAAGTAGAAAATCAAATAAAGAAGGAAGAATATCTCCTTTATCAGGTGAGGTAAGCTGCTGTACATGAGTACATTCCTAAGAAATGGAGAGTTTTAATATGCTTTTGGAATCTTTCTGTTTTCCTTACCCCCCCCCACCTGGAAGAGTCCTCATCAATGTGACAGGACATTTTACTTTTTAACCTCATAGTTCTCTGCTGACCTATGGATTATGAACTTGTTAAGAAACAAGTCAGAATGTTCTATCAAAGTTCTCCATTCAAGATGTATCTTACCACTCTTTGCCGCACGTCCTTTATGTTCAAACCAGTCGCTTAACTACTCGCTTCTTGTTCCATTAATGGGTTTTCGTCTTGATGATTGTGAAAATGGATAGGTGACTGTTTATAGTGCTGTTGGCAATTGTCTGCTTGAAATGACAAAAATGGATAGGTGACTCCGTATATAGTGCTGTTGGAAATTGTCTAGTTGAAATGCCAATTTTTGCTATTAAAGAATCACGTGATATCACCCGATCTCTGTTAACATGCTTAAGACATGCTTCGAGTTACTGGTCAAATTTTCCCTAGAGCAAATCTGCTTTGCTATTTCTGATATGCTGAGTCGTTTGGTTAGATGTATTATTGACTCTATTAAATCCAGCATTAATAATGCAATGTCTGATTTGTGATTGATAATCCTTGCATTACTTATCCAGCAACCAATGAATTATCTTAAATTTAATGTGAAGAAACAATAAATGCATCAGCAATACATGTATTCTTAGATACAAGATGCCTTTCATTAACTCACTGTAATTTCCTCTTACAATATTGCTAATTTAACCTAATTAAAAATCGAGAAGTCTAAGTTTTATCTTATAGTCAGAGTTGGATAAAACGATTAATATATGCTAAGGAGATTATTTAGAACAAATAATGAACCGTTTTAAGACCACAGAAAGGTTTAAATGAACGCCATATATCAATATTTTTGTGCGACGAACTGAATGTCTAAACAAATACAATAATCTAGTGATGATCATTCACCCTAAAACCTTCACTAAATCCTGATATAACTTGCACACAAACCAAATGACTTCTTAGTGCTCCAACCATACACCGCTTGCTCAAAGCCTCCTTTTCAAATCATTGCATTTTACAGAAATCATACAAAGCATTTTACTCTCAAATCACCATTGCTAGCAGTGAGGCTAAGGTCAACTCAGCAATTGGAAACTGGATAGAGAGACAACGACCTCAGATTCTACAATTGGCAGCTGCGAATAAGAAAAGAGGAAGAAAGTAAATTGTCATTAGAAGGCAAGACATGCTTCATTGTATCATCAACATAAAGCAGAAGAATATCTCGCCCAAATATGAATGACAACCACTGACAATGCTGGGAGAGATGCAAACAGGTGGCTATATATTTTTTATTGAGAACTCATACTTAAATAATCTCACCCCATTACAAAAGGTGAATGTTTAACATTTCCTAAATTCCCATAGAATAATTTACCTTTATTGTTCCTTCTCCTGGCACACCAACAGGGAAAGAGCATCATACATATTTGCCACAGATAAGAATGGTAAAAATAAATGTGAGACGAGCCCAGTGTTATCAAAAGCGAAAAGCGCAAAAAAGCTCTAAGGTCTGCCTGGGGCTTTAAGCGCAAAGCGCAAATAAAGTGTGGCCTTTAATGAAAAAAGGCGCAATGTTGCAAAAATACAAAAATATATATGTTTAGTCCAAGACTAATAATAATAAGAATGAATAACAAATATATGGACAAAGAAATTGCAAAAACATTACGATAAAGTGAAATATCAATTATCTAGTGTCACGTCTTTAATAGAGGCTCATTGGCAAGGAAAAGTATGTCTTAAAGCCTTGATGATGACACTGAAGCGCAGATAAAGCGAGGCAAAGCGCTCAACATGTTTTGAGCGCGCGCCTTTGACAACACTGGACGAGCCTAAAATTTTTTGGAAGGCCAACATATTGAACCACTACGGTAATCCGCATGAATATCACAACCTTCAACTGACAGGTGAGCTTTATGCTTTCGTGGCCCATTTTTATTTGCCGTGGCGATGGATGTACTGACGTGTCAAATCCAAAGGGAGGTGCCATGGTGTATGTTATTCGCAGATGACACAGTCCTGATTGATGAGACTTGCGGCGGAGTGAACGCTAAGCTAGAAATTTGGAGACACTCTAGAGCTATGTTACTCGGACTCTTCAAAAATGGACACGGGTACGTGTCGGATCCTCCAAAAGTAGTGCATTTTTGAAGGATCCGACACGGGTGCGACATCATTTTTGGAGAGTCCAAGCAACATAGCTCTAGAGTCTAAAAGGTTCAGGTTGAATAGGACCAAGACGGAATACTTAGAGTGCAAGTTCGGTAACGTTAACGAGCTTGAGACAAACGTGGAAGTGAGGCTTGGTAATCAAGTCATTCAAGGGAATGGGAGATTGACGATGATGTTACACATCGTATCGGTGCAGGATGGATGAAATGAAGACTCGCATCCGGAGTCTTGTGCAAAGGTGCCACCAAAACTTAAAGGCAAGTTCTACAGAGTGATGGTTAGACCAACTATATTGTATGAGGCGGAGTGTTGACCAGTCAAGAAATCCCACGTTCAAAAGTTGAAAGTAGCGGAAATGAGGATCTTTGCGATGGATGTGTGGGCATACTAGGAGAGATAGAGGAATGATAATATCCGGGATAGGGTGGGAGGTGCCTCAGTGGAGGATAACATGCGGGAAGCGAGACTGAGATGGTTCGGACATGTACAGAGGAGATGCACTGATGCCCCAGCGCGGAGGTGTGAGAGGTTGGCTTTGGATGGTTTCAGAAGAGGTAGAGGTAGGCCAAAGAAGTATTGGGTGGAGGTGATTAGAGGGGATATGGCGCAGGTACAGCTTACCGAGACAATGACCTTAGATAGGCGGTTATGGAGGACACCAATTAGGGTAGATGGTTAGTAGGTAGTTGAGTGTTGTCCTACTTACCCTTTCATAATAGTAGTTGTAGTAGTATTCTAGTATTTCGACTATCTGTTGTCTCTTGTACTTCTTTTATTATATTAGTTTGCAGTTATTGTTACTTTCTTCACAATGCTTAGCTATAGTATTTTGCCATTGCTTCTTTCTTTCGGCATTTCTTATCTGATCCCTTTTGGTCATGCTTTCTCTTGAGCCGAGGGTCTTTCGGAATCAGCCTCCCTACCTCCCAAGGTAGGGTAGGGTCTACGTACACTCTACCCTCCCCAAACCCCACTTGTGGGATTACACTGGGTATGTTGTTGTTTGGCTTCAAGCAGATGGTACATTTATAACCGAGTGAAAAAAAAAAAAAAAGAGAGGGGGGGGACCTCTGGCAGCCAAACAGTGGGCTTGAGGGTTCATCACTCAGACTGGATGAGTAAAGTAAAGGCTATCGAAAGCCACATCTTTCTAAAGAACCCCCGAATGGACTAATTGATGTAAGTCTCCCATCTCTATTACAGATACCAATTGGTGGCATGCAAAATTAAAGGCGGTATCATAAAGACCAGAAAATAGTGAAAGTAGTGCCCTCTAAATACTCACTGCAGTAGATAAATTGGTTAAGATCAAGAGTCACTCGGCCTTGTTTGGTTGTGTCAAATGAATCAAAAAGGTTCCTGCAAAGATCAAGAATAAATTAAAGTTTTTGCTAAGAAGTTCAACAGTGAACTAACATCTGAAGAACTATTAGAACTGCAGCTCCATTGAATCACATTTTAGCCTCAGGAAGAACTACAAATCTTTATACTGAAACGAATGTCTAACTCAAACACTAAATTGAAGTGTCTTAAGTCTTAACCATTAATCCTTCTTAGATGCAAGGCAGATGACAGTGACCCAATGTCAAAGCGCCAGATTTAAAACATGTGGCCCTCACAACATATTGATCATGAATATTATAAATGCAAGAAGAGAACCATTTCATGTAAATAATGATCTACTCACCGTGCAGACTGTACAAAGATACAAAGAGATATGAAGTCATCAAGCCTGAATTTTCCGTTCTTATTCCTATCAAAACTCTGCAGAATTACCCAGAAAAGAATTATATCAGTTCAAAAGAAGAGCACCATAAAGAACTATTTTCACCCTCGACCAA
Organism: Lycium ferocissimum; assembly: GCF_029784015.1. Lineage (NCBI taxonomy): Eukaryota > Viridiplantae > Streptophyta > Magnoliopsida > Solanales > Solanaceae > Lycium > Lycium ferocissimum. The sequence goes on from NC_081348.1 coordinate 43,157,861, forward strand.
GTAACATACGATGTTTCACATAACATTCCACATCCATCTCTTTTTTTCAGGAAACAGGTAACATTTCCACATGCATACCTTAGTTAAACCACAACGACAACGTACCAAGTGTAATCCCACAAGTGGGGTCTGGGGAGGGTGGTGTGTACACAGGCTTACCCCTACCTTGTGAAGGATGCATATCTTAGTTCCAAGTTACAATATGTCATCCCGCGATTAACCCACCAGGTGGACAACCAAATGGAATGTCCCTGACCCCATGGTAATAGAAAGGTGGAGTAATCAAGATCATTAAGCTTTGTTCTCTTTTTAATCGGTAAAGGCAGAGAATCAGCTATTTTTTACCAAGAAATTTTATCATCTGGTTCTCATGAACCTCAAAAGAGAAAAACCAGAATAACTAATCCAATGAATGTCGTGAGTTTTCACTATTTCATTCTAACCATCTGCCACAACCCACCACTTACGCACAACGTATTTAACACAATCAGCACCGTATATCTCTATGGTTTGCCAGCTATAGCAAGTCATTAACTAACACCTATATCTCGTTCTTTTTTTCCTTTGTTAACACGTTTATAGTACCACCAGGTCATCATATATGTGAACAGAGCCACACAGGAAACAAAACAAAGACCCTTGGGCTTTCAGCAAAGAGTAAAAGCAAAGGCACATTCTATTTTACATGTCAATTTCTTATATTCCATACTGCTAGCTTTTAAAATATAGTTTAGACAAATACATGTCAATAGGAACTCAATGCCAAAGTTCTTTTTCACATTTTATTTACGATTTTCTTCTCTTGTATGAATACAGTTTAAAAAACTAAAACTTGAACCATAAGTAATTGAATAAATCTAATGCTTTCTTCTTATATGTCATTTGGCTGTTCAGTACTTTTATTTAGAATGTTTTCTTCTCTTCTATGAAATACGGTTTGAAATGAATAAAGTGAATAACAAAAAGGAACATTGAATAGATCTAATGCTTAGTTGGTTGTCGAATTTTATTGTAAAACTGACATTCATTAGCCCTATTGATGAACAAAGGCGATGACTTACAGAAAAGTATGCAATGTAGGTAAAAAAGAACATCCATTTAAATTTGATAGGTGCTTTCAGAAAAAGGTACTACATATTAGCATAGGCCTCAAGGAAGTATAATGCTAGAGTATCTTTGTGTATCCCATTTCACAAAGAATCTCATAAGGAATTTGTAATAATTATAATACCTCGCAGACCGTGTATAATGCTGGAGAGTCAAGGCGGAATCCAATTTTTATCAAGGCCTGCAAATTATGCAACAAATTCGTTGATAGATTATTGTCTACTGCAAATAGGCGGCTGTTAAAAACCATTTAGTAGTCCAAGTGTTCTTTCCTCAATTGCCTTGCCAGAAGGTCTGAAATGTACGAATAAGCAAATGCAATAAAGCATGAGTTTGAGATTAAGGAATTTCTTGCCTCGTAAACATCATCTGGGACAAGAAATCCACGACCCCTAATTCAATGACCAAAATAATAGAAGAATTAATTTCCTCAAATCATATTTCCAACCATTGACATGAGAAGTACTCAAAAAGTACTAAACGGGAATTCTTTACCAAGAAAAAGAAATTCACCTCTCCAAGTCTGAGAACACATGTTGCACCTACAAATGATGGATTGATGGTTCATATAAATCAAACAATTGAAAATCTCTGAAGGAACACATCTTATAAGCACATTTTATGAAGTATCTATTCATGCAGCACTAAGGTTTTCATTCTAGTGCCTGCCAAGATGAGGTAGTGTAACTATTGTCAAATGCAGTGTATGAGAAGAAAACACCAGAAAGTGCCAGTCAAGTCACATGCAAATTGCATATAGAGAAGACCAGTTAATGTATTTGAAGAAAAACTAGTAGCCAAACATTTAAGTAGAGAAGAAAGCTGACCTTCAGCAGAAACTTGTTAAGTTCAACAAACTCTGGCAAAGAAAAATTAAATTAATAGCAGTGTGAGATTCTCAATGGAACAACTCGTAAAGATGAACTCCATTGCACCAAAATAAAGTAGAGAAGGGCCTAAAGTAGATTGCAGTGGTACTTTGATATCTCTCGTGCCTAGCTTTCAACTCTCTATCTCCCAATATATATAACAGTAAGAAAAAGGAAGTCTATGTTAAGGTTAAGGTTAATATTTTATATATGGCTATGGTCATTATGTTTTTGTTATCTCAGTTCCTAATATCCTAGTTCAAACTGCAGATGCACTTGCCTTTCTCTTTTTTTGTGTTATATAATTACTTCCAAGCAACCAATTTTTATAGTGATGTTATCTGACTTGGTTGAGAGAATTTTTGTAATAAAGCAAAAAATGAGGATTGGTTGTATAAGAAGTCATATGAGAGTAATAAATAGCATTCAGTGGCAAGCTAATGAGGAGAGATGAGATGGTGACCTTCAAAACTCATGGTTCCATTCTGGTCAAAATCGCACATCCTGAAAATAAAAAGAAAAAGTCAGTATGGGTAAAGGGTGTGTAGAAATGATTTGGAAGTAATAGTGAAACCTGATCATTTGCTGGACAACAGTGATGGGAAATTGTAAATTTCCAATTGCAAAAGCACTCTGATACAGAAGGGCGTCAAGTTTAGTAACGGAATGGAGTAAGGGATTAATTAAAAATGAAAAAGGAAAGACCTTGAGTTGAATTGCAGTGATACTGCCGATTTTGTGGGTGTCAACGCGATCGAACCATTCTCTCAGTATCGCCGAGTTCTCCATTTTCATCTACAATCCTACTCCTGGCCGCTTCTCCCAATTTTTCCTACTGAATCGTATATTTATTTATTGGGAAAAGGGTCAAATATACCCCTCTATTTATTTTATTAGTTAAATATATCCTAAGTAAAAATTCATAAAATACCCTTAGCATCCCTAAACTTTATACTTATACCCCTATTTGAATGAAAATTCCCAAATCCTCTCAAATTACCCACTAAGAAAAAAAAAAATAAGAACATACCCAAATGATAAAATTCCAAAAATCACCTCAATTTTCATCTTTAAATTCAACTCTAAATCTTGATGGAGCCTTTTTTTTTTCTTAATCAACAAAATTTTACTTACACATGTGTTGTTCTAGATGTTTTCACAAGTTCTCCTGGATCTTTAGTCACCATAAGCACAAGCTGCCTTCTTTGTTCATCACTACAAACAGTCAATAATTTCTGAACAAGATAGTTACCAAATGTATCCTTCAATTAACTCAAGGATATGATGAATAATTCCATTAAATATTATCTGAACATCTTCAGATGTCCCTTCATCAAATATCCTCTGTAAATACCTACACCCCATCTGATCTTTTGCTGCCAAATACACAATTTCTCTACATTTCCTTCCCTTGCTGGTTTCTTTTCTTGCAACCTTTCTATTTTAGCCTCATTTCTTGTTTTTTTCTTGTGACCCTTTACACTCTGTTTGGAACGTTGTTACCCATTGTTTCATAATGTACTGTATTGTATTGTCTTGTCTTTTATTTTGTAGATACTGATGTTTGGATAAGATCTGTATCGTTTTTCTTTGTGTAATAACATATTTTTTGTTTGGATTGAATGTATCGTCTTCGTATTTTAATTGGTAAGTTTACTAAAATACCCTAAACTATAAGTTAAGTGCATGTAAATTGTGCAATAGGATAATATCAAACCATTAACAAACACTTAAAATTGAAGAAGACACGAAGTCACCATTATAATTGTTGAACCAACAGAACCTCAATTCCATTTTCCAAAGTTTAATAATTTAGGGTATTAGGACATATCCAAACTGGTAGATCTTAAATATTGTTGGTGAGGCAACAAAAGCAGCAGGGGGATCCAATGGAGAAGATTACCAAACACCAATAATGATTAAAAGCATGAATCTTAGACACAAACAAATTCAGATTTCAAATTCAATCCTAAATAGTTAAGAAACGTCATTAACCACTCAAAATCTTTAAAATTTCACTGGTATAGAAAGTTTGAAGACACCCCACAAACGATTTTCTCACGATGCCTATATTTTTCATATAATCCATAGCTTAAAATGCATAACGAAATAATTGTCAATAACGAAGTATTCATGCGGTCCACAAAATCATAAATACTTAAAATTTAAATAAAATTATTCTAAACTTAATCTTCGGGTGACATCATGGTCAATAAAAGAATCTTGCGGTCTTCCGTGGACATCCCATCGGTGTGCGACACATATCTGCGTTTTTACAAAGAACTATATAAGCCTTATTGCTCGTATGACGTTCCAAATTCATCTCCTTTACCATTTGCCATATCTCGTTCGCGGGAATAGGAGGCATAGTTGAAAGTCGGTTAATTGCATGAGCCAAATTGTCCATCCCACCTCTCAACATGTCACTTTTCCATTCCGTCAAGATGATCATGTTTAGACTTTTTATTTCTGGTAGGAGTCGGTGTCTCTAGATAGCTATTCGATGTAGGTTCACCATTAGTTGGTTGATTTTGCTTATCCTATCCATGTTCCTCGGTGTTTTCCAACGAGGCAGCATTCACTGAAATCATCTCATCTACCTCATCAATAGTCAACGAACTAGTACTTGATCTTTTCAAATTTTTACGAGCACCTCTTTTTAACATATCCTTTTTCGGTCCGGAGAATTAAGATAAATTTTCATAAGCATGCTTTCCATAGTTATTGATAAGAGCTCGATCCTTTCCATACGTATTATTAGCTTATCATAATTTCTAATTGACATGGTCCTCGGACTATGTTATCTCGAATCAATTCCCCTCTTCTATATTCCTCGTTGCCTCCTAGGATGATTTGGTGCACCATTATCAAGCTTAGCCTATATATAAAAATAGAATACAACCGAAGAAAATGATATGAACATTATCATATGAAAATAAGAACAAAACTAATAAACTAGTAATGCATGAATTTACAATTAAGTGATATCGGTCCCATACTTCGAGTTCGACAAAGATCCCACATATTTGTTATGGGATCCCATGAAAACCCGCTCATCCCCATTTGAAATGTGTCATAGCATTTGGCAAATTTAGTTTTAATTACTCTCATTCGGTTGTGAATTTTCTCCTTGTTAATAAATTTATCAGAAAATTTTGATCGTAGCTCCTTCAATATGTTGTCTAGTGCGTGTGTAGTGAAAGTTCCACCAATTCTATTCCCACGTGTTTGCTCGTTACAGAATGCATCAATTAATGTGTCATCCATAGCATTTGACCAAACACATAAAGAGTTATACGAAACATTTGTATCGCAAATTGAGGTGGATGCCTTTGACTTTTTCGACATGTTGACAACTACGTAAATTAAGATAAATTTTCATAAGACATAATTAAAGAAAACATCATCACACATAGTTATTGATAAGTGTTATAAGATAAAGTAAAATGCACGACACAAAATGTTTATAAATCAAATAATAGCATCACAAAATTACATTCAAATGATATCAAATGAATAATAGTGACACAAAAGTTCATTTGAATTTTTACGTAAAAGACGTAGGGTATAGGATTTTTGGGTGGAGTTAAATAATATAAGGTAAAGGGTAAAATAGGATTATGAAATATTAAGTAAGGACATAATTGGAAAAAGAAATTAGGTAACAATGGGATAACACCAAATCGGTTGTTACATAAAATGGGGCTTTTCATTGTTACGTAACGACGGAATTTAACAATACGATACAATACATTTTAAATAACAATCAAAACAAACATTGTTTTTGTGGTAACAATTCAATACAATACAATGGGTAACAATGTTCCAAACAGAGTGTTAATAAACCTCTCTGTTCAGAATCATATTTTAAACATTCCCCTTGAAGAATAAAGTTGTGGTCTTCATGCGTAAGTGTCTTGGATTCTTGAATTTGGCAAAGCGAAAAAAGGGTTATTTGCTAATTCGGCCCTTGCTTAGCAATGGAACAGATCACATTCGAATTTAATCCCATCAACTGAGAACCATGTAAGGAGCTAAAGAAACTCCTAGCAACAACATCATCATATTGAAGACCCTCATTGTTACTACAAGGCCTATTCATGTTACACAAATATTCATAATTAATTTGTTCCTTCGATAAAACAGCCTCTGCAGACGAGAGAACTAGGTTTTTTTTAGTACAAAAACCCCCATTGAATCACGAAAATTATCTCCCGACCCTTGAAAATCACAAAAACAGTGATGAGAATTTCTGTTCCATTGAAAAACGATCATTAAATCCAACCTTATCATCAATATTCATACCATAAAATCTCGAGACGAGCACCTATATCAACAACTTTATCAAAATTTTGGTCATTAAACTAACTTGAGAACCAAAATGTCCTTTAGTAGTAGTATCAACTAGTCCTTCATTTAAAGATGAAATTTGAGGTGAGTTTTGGGATTTTATCATTTGGGTGTGTTCTTGTTTTTTTCTTTTCTTCTCCATGGAAAAAAATGAAACTAGAGCTTGATGATCATGATAGGTGGGTCGGGCGGGGCGGGTCAACAACAAAAAGTGGGTAATTTTTTTTGAAATTGGGTAATTTGAGAGAATTTGGGGATTTCCATCCAAATAGGGGCATAAATGTGAAGTTTGAAGACGCTAGGGGTATTTCTATTAACTTTAACTAACGGAGGGTATATTTAACTAATAAAACAAAGTAAAGGGGTATATTTGACCCTTTTCCCTTATTTATTTTACTTCTATCTTAAGAAATTTTCTAATACGTCCCTCATTTATTGGTGAGTTTCTGTTTTCTTGCCAATACGATTAAACCTTCAATTTATTGAATTATTATGCCCTTTTAATCCATTTGTTTGAGATATTCACAAATTTATTATTAACTATTTCACCTCTTGACTAGTCTTTCTGTTATGTCAAGTTTGTTGATTCTAAAAATTTAAAACTTCCATATTTTTAAATTTAAAATGTTTTATTTTAACAATTTGATATTATCAACTTCCACATATTTAAATTTTGATACATTATACTTGATGGAGTATGAACAAGTACATAAAAATTACAGTTTTTATTCATAAACACTATGAGGATCTTAAACATCTTAATTATTCTGATTTCAATTATTAAGTCTATTTGATTTTTAGGTCTTCATCTTGAAATTTATATTGTAAACATTAAGTTTGTGTTATATATATATATATATTACATTCACTTAATTGAACCTAAACGGTTTGAATTATTAAGATGTGTATCATTAAGATGTTTATTTAAAGATTTCTACAAAGATAACGGCTTACCAAATCAATTCATTTATAACTAATGCCATCTTCAACCATTATGAACTCATGTCGCTGCCGTCCATCACTATCAACAACCACCATCCTTAACCATAACTATCATGCTGCCAATCACTACAATTAGTCATCACCATTTACAATAATCACCACCGACCACCAATACCACAATAACCACCAATCATTATCACTCTCGTCCACCGCAACTATCAGCCTCTATCATTAATCACAATTGCCAGCCGCCATCACCACTGTCTACTAATCACAACACTACCATTAGCCAACACCGTCCACAATCAAAATACACAGCCATAACCATCACCAACCATCATAAAATTTTCTTCTAAGTATTTTATTAATATAATATTACGTTAATTTAGTATTTTGTTGAATTTTAAATTTATTAATTATTTATTCATACGTTTAGATGTCTATTCATATTTAAATCTTAATATCCATATGTGTATTCAGATCGAAACGTCTTAAATCTTAAAAAAAATCAATGAGGCCTTAAAATTTTATTCAAAATGATGTGAAATTATATAGATGTAATTAATAATTTAAAATCATGGTTAAGATACATAGTCCATGAGGGGAATTTTAATTAATGGGGTGGAAACGGGCCGGAAGAGAATTGGGTGGTAACGGGTCAGAACAAGGGATAACCCTCCTACCAGACAGACAGACAGGCGCGATCAACAATCTCAGGGCTCTTTCAATCAAATCAAATCTTGTTTCTCCTCATACACCCATTTGTGATTGATTACCTTCCCAGCTTTTGGAAGCATATCCCTGCAGGTATTGCTTGCTTTTACTCACGCTATTCTATTTTTGATACTTAAGCATTTGTATAGTTGTTTATTGATTCATGCGACAAAGCTTGGATTTTAGATATTCAACTCTGTATCCGCTGCTATAGGGATTGCACTATTGCTGGTATTGAGAATCTGGTATCAGAATCTTCCATTATTCTAAAACCAAGCTTGCTTCTTGATATTGCAATTCAAACATGATTCCATTGTTCAGGAAACACTACATCAATAGGCATCCATTCCTGATCCATCTTCATTCTAAAAAGGAGCAAAATAGACAAGGAATTTAGTACATAATTGGAATGTTAAGTTTCTTTATCCATTTTGTGGAGAAGTATTCTCTGTTTCATGGTTTTTTCCGGTTATATGATTACATGGGAACCCGCAGCCGCTACCCTTCGGGTGCGCACAGGGTAAACCCAGCTCCTGTGCAATAGCTATGTTTTTGGGATAAATTTATCAAAATGATGTTTTAGGGGATAGAATCTAATTTACTTCAATGTAAAAATTAACTGACCAAATGCAAAGTTGTTTACTTGGGTTAGTTGTCTTTATCATGGATTATAGCATAATTTCTAGATCCAGTGGATAAATGTAACTATACTTTTATGTCCATCAGCGCAACTCAGCAATTGGCAGTATATTCTCTATTAAGACTAGGCAAGGCCTTTTCCCCCACCCAAAAAAAGGAAAAAAGACTAGGCAAGAGTTTGCACATTGAGAAGTGCATTTACAACATTTTAGAAGTAGTATTTGCAATGTACCTTTCTAAACCATGCGGATTAAGAGGACAGATTCGAACCAATTTAGCAGAACTTATTTTACTTATCTCAGTCTTACCAAAAGGTTTTGCTTGGTCCTCTTCCCTTTTGCTTTGTGGTTGTTGAGAACCGCTGAACTGGGAATATGTCTCATGTGAGTTGCTGCTTCTTTTCAGAGCTGCAGATCATTTTCATTATGTATTGGAATGGAACCACTTTGAATGGAACATATTCTTCTTCTCATGTTATGCTCCATCATCTTGATGCTGTGAGCCTATGAGGTGAGAGTAATATTCTTGACACTGTCAAGGAGGTGATACAGTTGGTCCATTTTATTCATATTTCTTTATATAGACGTTTGTTTAGACCTATGTATACTTGACATGCAAATTTAGGCATATATTATTGTTGTTCTACAGTCTATCACTCACAAGTTTTTTGTCATCTACTCAATTGCTGTATGTAAATCATGTTTTCTTTTTCCCTCCACCACTCCTTGCATGAGCATTTAAAATAAAATCCTTGCTGTGAAATTGTGGATGGGTTCCGACTCTGTTGCTACGCTAATCGCAAATAGGGTCTAGGTCACTCTTACCTATGAAACCTCAACACCCCGACTATCTTCCATTGATCTCTCCTAAAAGTCTATTCAACAAATGCGGGGAAAATTGGTCTCTCTTCAACACTGCAGCTCTGCTTCTTATGTTCTACTTTAAATTTTTCGGTTTTTCCTTGTAATATATTCTGAAGAAACTGATTTCATTTAATAAGTCACAACCTTTTAGAAGCAACAATTGAAGAAAACCTTTTAAAACACGTACACACTCGTTGAGTGTGGCAGTATTGCTATCTACACCTAACTTGTTCTAATTTCGTAGTTGGGATTTGATGTTGCAAATCTATAGGAAGTAGTTACCTTCTCTGAGCTGATAGATATTTTCCATTTAAGGAGCTTATTCATTAGTATAAGCTTGTTACGTGAATTATATTCAGTGCATAAGAAGAAGTGGTCTTGAATTTATTATGGTTAAGACTGAAGACTTGAGTTCTGATGGTTGGGCATCATTCTTTTCCGGTGAATGGCGTATGAATGATAGCAGGGTGGGGCTTCTTTGTTAAAACCAGTGCTTTTAAAAGCGAAAAGCACAAATAAGCAATAGGTGCATGGGGCTTGAAGAAGTGGATCACACAATTTTCAGAAAATTACAAAATACCAGAAATGTATGAATTTAGTAGCATAATAATCAAGCTGTAATTGAAATAACTAGTTTCACCATCCAATATACAGTAATGCTGGTATTAGTCAAAATCTTCAAATTGAGATTCAAAGAACCAACAGCTTTGTGTTTGGATCACTTTGTGCGTTATTGTTAAGCGCATACCTCTGTGGAGCGAATGTCTTCACCCATGGAGCAATAAACCCTCATTTCACTTGGTTCATCCTTTTAAGTGAAGAAGGGATGGCTTTTAATAATACTGTTTAAAACTAGTTATAGTTTTTTGAGAAGAGAAAAAACTAGTTATATGTAGTAATGCTTTTTGTGGTGTTCTTATAGTTATTGCTCATTTTCAAATTGCTGATGAATTTAGATAATTGGAAGAGCATATTGGTTTGGAGTGGTTGCTGTTATATTACTTTTTTGATCAGGTAATAATTTTATTAACAGTTGGGGAAAAAGACCCCGTATACAAGCCGTATACCAAAAAGAGAGAACCTACATCAAAACATGATTCCCAAAAAAGGAGACCAATTTTCTATACAAAGTTACAAACAGGGGTCTCATGGGAACACCAAAAGAAAACTAGAAACAAGAGACTATTTTGCAGCTTTACAATATCTAGTCCCAACCCTTCGAATGCTCTCCTATTTCGCTCTTTCCAAATAACCCACATCAGTGCTAGCGGGGCAACCTTCCAAGCCCTAGGACTCCTCTTCCCCTTTCTATAAACCCAACTATACAAAGCCTTCTCCACCGTTCTCGGCATCACCCATCGCATCCCAAACCAATCAAGAACCACCCTCCATAGTCGCTTAGCCACCTGACAATGCAACAAGAGATGATCCACATCTTCACCCGTACTCTTACACATGAAACACCAACTTACATGGTTGATCTTCTTCTTTCTCAGGTTTTCTGCTATCAATATCACACCCCTTGCTGCCAACCATGCAAAGAAACACACCTTTCTCGGAACCCAAATAGCACGATGAGGGAAAATACATTCATCTCTCCTTAATAACCTTTCATAAAACGATTTAACAGTGAATAAACCAACTCTACTCTCTCGCCAACTACAAGTATCCGATCTATCGGTAAGAATATTCTGTCCATACAGTAACTCAATCAAACTATAAAATTCTTGCAGCTCCCAGTCCTGAAAATTCCTCCTGGTGTTCTACATGATGAATGTGTTGGAAGAACAAATATTTTGATGATTGTTGCAAAGATGATTTTTGTTACAATCTCTGAAGTATGAATGATCTGTATATCTCTCCATTTTGTCCTTCATAACAAATACAAATGCTTATGTTGATGGGTATAGCACATTCCATCATAGAAAACTGAAAAGGGTTCTCTGATTTGAGGAACTTATCCCAAACAAAAAAAATTAAGAGAAGAAGAACTCTTTGATAAGCTTGGTGTACCTTTTTGTATGCTCCAAGGTCGATGATTCTGATGATGCTGATCACATCATAGTTTGTGAGATTTCTAAGAATCGGAGAGTATCAGTTAGGAACTTTGGGGCGAAGATAATGGTGGACAACTGGACATTCAAGAGTATTATTTTGAAGATGGAGCAAATACCGAGCAAAAAAGGCATCTAATTGGGTATGCATTAGTGGAATGTTCTTATAGATCATGCAGATGAAATTGATAAGGACAGTCGAGAACAGTTTAATGTTGGAACTGTAGCAATTGCTGAGTTGGTAGATAATGTTGTTATGGGTTTAGACAAGTTGAATTGAACAAGGAGATGGTTTCCTTGGGACTCTTCTAAATTAGGGACAAAGCAACCTCTGCTAAGTTGGTAACTAAATACAACAACAAAAACATACCCAGTATAATCCCACAAGTGAGGTAAGTTGGTAACTAAATGACTTTAGGATATGCACTTTATGAATGGGATTCCAACAACATTCTTGTTGCTTATCCTTAAAAAAGAAAGAGAGAGTAGAAGAAGAATGATTTTCGCTTTGAGGAATACTTCTTTGCTGCTACATCTCGAAACTTTGTCTAGTTTGAGCCATTCTATCTTGTCTATGAAGAAAGATTTAGAACACTGTTCGCACTAAAATGTTCCACAATAGTTATTTGGTTAAATTAGTTGCTTTAATCATGAGCTGATTTTTGGTTGTTTGCTAGACAAATGAGACCTTAACTATCTTTTACGATGCATTTTTAGTTTAAAATGTCACACTATCAGACATTTGACTCTCAAGTTTAGGCTGTTAGGAGTATGCATTTACATATAAACTATCTGATAGAGAATCAAGGATCTATGTGGCATCCTTTTCGCAGCATTAACTGCTGCTTAGGGCCGCATTGGTAGTTATATATTCCCTTAGATTCATTTGTTATGCCGGTATTTTACTTGGCACAGAGTTTACTGTTTATGTAAGAAAGGACTTTTGACACATAAACTTAGGTTAGCATCCTCCCCATTTTATCTTTTTCTTAAATGCCCTCAATAGCAAATTAAAACATAAAAATTAGAGGGGCATTTTTGTCTTTAACCCTTTTAACTCAAAGAAACTAGGAACTGACCTTCAAAAATCGAACCCAGTTCAGATCTCTTCAATCCTTCGTTCCTTTCTTTTCTTTCCATCTTCTGTACTTTACTCTCAAATTAACATTCACCTATTGATTTGGGAATCGAAAAATTCGCAATATAGAAATTGGAAAGCTATACTTAGCAAGCCTTCTTATTTTCTGAATCTAAAAATTAACACAGGTTTAAAACAAAAAATTGCCCACAATGCCTTCATTTCAATAAAAGACCCAACTACCCAATTAGGTACTGTTATGTTAGAATTAGGACAAGCAAGCTTCCAGTTTAGTATATTTTTGGACAACTAAAATAATCCAACAACCTACAGAAAGTATTATGAATAAAAGAATACAGAATCTTCAGTACCCACTTCTCACTGAACATCCTTAAAACTTCTCATTTTCTTATTGTCAACAACCTCTCCATTTTCAAGAACCAGAACTTATACAACTCAATGTTGTTGTCTTCTCCTTTCTTATCATCGTTTGCATCGTCGTACCTTCTCCACCATCATTTTGCTGAAATTTCAAGAACCAAAGAGTAAAGTTTAGTAGCTTTCCCGGTACTTACCCTTGTAGAGATGACCCTGAAAATCCACCATAATACTTTGAGGGAGAATATTGAGGAGGAGGAGGCCTTGAAGATTTGGGTTTCGATGGAGTGAAATCTGGGAGGGAAATGTCAAAGTGTAAAGGAGGGAAAGAAATTTGAGAATTTGGATTTCTTACTTTATCAAAAAAGAAATTTGAGAATTTGGGTGGAAGACAAAAATGACCCTCAATTTAATGTGTTTGCATTACGTTGGTAGGGACAATTTGGAGAATTAAAAAATGAGTAGGATACTAACTTACTACCTTCATGTAGTAGGTTATCTCTCTCTCTCTCTCTCTCTATAAATATATAATGTACCAAAATACCCGCAGAATCTTCTGGTTTGCAATATGCCGTATCAATCCTATTAAAATATGTTGGGAAGGAAAAGTGAGAAACTCAATATTAAGATTTTCATGTATAGAAAGGTGCTCTCTTTTGGTAACGGACTAAAGAGAAAAGAATTGCATATAAAATGGAATGGAGAGTGTGACTGTCATACTTGTGAATTTCTCTTTCCGATTTAACTATGTTTGAACCTTCTCCTTTTAAAATCTAACTATTAACTTTTATACTTAAGTAAGATAAGGTTTCATAATTACTAGAAAAAGCAAGATCTATGTAATCGTCTAACATACACATTCTCTTAGATGGGTCAACAAACAGTAGATTCAAAATCAAGCGATCATGGGCAGGCTAATGCTAAATCTGGACCCAAGCATGATAAACAGCTGTTGGTGCCAGTAGCCATAATGGGACCTGCAATTCAGGATTCACGGAGCGAGAGTGTGGTTGCTGCCTCCAAATCTATTGAAAGCCCACTATTTCCTGAAACGAATAATATGGACAATAAAGTTTCTAATATAACTGGCTCCAAAAGACCTACCCCAGAATGCCTAGTGAACCCTCTCAGCCGATGCTCGACAAACAATTCTGGTAGTGGGCATCTTGTCTATGTTCGTAGAAGACCCGAAGGAGAGTTAAGCAAAACTGCTGCTAGTAACAACCAAAGTGGTGTTACTGATTATCCACAACTGAAGAAGCTTAGTCAACATGATGAGAAAACTCAGACTGAAGTTCAGATGAAGGAAGCTAGACACTATTTTCCAGAAGTTTCACCAATCTCAGGAACTTCTTCAAGGTGCTCCTTATCCATGAAACCTTCAGTACCTCCCTCGACGGGAGAGTCCAACAACAATTTAGCTTCAGTTAACGTTAGCAACCATCAAGTCACTTCTACCAGACTATTGTTGGATAATCAAAAGAAGGTTAATTTTAAGCTTTGGGAAGAGCGGTATTTCCAATTGCAGAACTTGTTGCACAAACTGGAGCAATCAAAGCAAGAGGATTATGTCCAGAGTATGTATTCCAGTTTTTGGAGGCTTGTTCACTGACTTGTTCGTTGTAGTAATTCGTCTTGTTAATAATTTTCTCAAATATAATCTCATTTAGCAGTGCTTCGATCGCTCTCCTCTGTTGACCTAAGCAAACATGCTGTTGAACTGGAGAAGAGGTCCATGCGGCTCGCATTGGAAGAAGGTACTTTGTGATTTTGATTTTATTGTTGCTTTGTGTTTGTCCTAGAGATGTGTATAGTTTCTGATACAATAGTTTCTGATACAACAGAAATTTGAATGAAAAAGTAAGTAAACCTACAGACCCTATTGTACTCTCAGATTTGCCTTGATGCATCCTTTTTCATGTTTTCATAACCTACAGACTCTATTGTACTCTCAGATTTGCCTTGATGCATCCTTTTTGATGTTTTCATGAGTTGGATTTTTTTTTTTTTGGTTGATCATGTAAGATGCATGTTGCTTCATCCTTCAAGAATTGATTTCTTAAATTTAGTATTTTACTTGGCAAGAAACTACAGGTGGTTCTAAGTCTTTTCTCTATATTTGCCTTGGTTCTAATGAAAGGGTTGACCCAGAAGATAGTTATGAATTAAATTACAAGTTAGTTTGGATTTTCTGTATTGAGTTTTTAAGCCATTAACACAGAATGGCCTCTGACTAAGTTTTGGTACACTTGAATTCTCAAAAGAGGATGGTTTAACATTTTGTTATTTCCTCTTGGCTTAAGTTTGGAGTGGCTATAAAATGCTGTTGCATTGGCTGCTCTCTGATAGAAAGGGTGTTTGAAACCAATAAGATCATGGTTCTTCCTTGTGGCATCGGAAATAGCATTGCTGCCACATCTGATACTGAACCTGTTCTTAATGATTGAAAATGATTGGGCTTTTGACTCTGCCTATTTCCTCTCTTCCCGTGAGATGGTGAATGGACTTGTGTCGTGTTCTCAGTTCTCTATTTTATTGAAATTTTCATATTTTATAGATTTTTAGCACAATTAGTTCCAAGTGTCTCCTTTTCTTGTGCTGGTATTATTTCTAAATTTCACTTTTTTTGGGTTTCTCCCGAAATTTCTCAGCTAAGGAGGTGCAACGAGTAAGAGGCTTGGATGTGTTGGGGAAATATCCAAAGAACCCCAGAGCTTCAATAGCTTGACGTCCTGAACAGCCTCAGCAAGAAGGAAATGTAATTGTATTCTAAAACAAAATTTGTACATGTTGTAGCCTGATATTCACAAGTGTTGTAGTTAGTCTCTGTCTGGTCCTAGCTAATTAATGTGCTGTAGCTATCGTTTGTTAACACTAACTTATAGCACATTTTATTGAGCAAATGGTAATGGCATTGCTCAGTTCCATCAACAACAATTGAGATTGAATTCTTGCCCTCGTTATCATTTAATCCTCTTTTATGTCTTACATATACTTGGTCTGCGAATTCACCACAAAGTAACAAAGGAGCCCCAACGGGTTGATTGGTTTACAACAAAGGAGCCCCAACGGGTTGATTGATTTACTTATTGTATCAGTATTGATGGAATATCCAGATATGCACTTGTTACCATTATATCCCTGTCCCAGTAGGTGGTGTTATATTGGCCTGAATATGGTGCGAGCTATTATAATTCATATTTAATTTTTTGGAGCAATGTGATTTACAGTTTACTTGTTAGCAGCATAGAGAGTTCTGGTGCTAAAATATGTATAGTGAGTGAGTGACATGATCAAAATTCAAAGATACAGCACTACACCCCCGTGGCCCAGGGGTTCGTCTGTCTGGCCATTTTGACAATGTTTGGAAGGGGTTTCTTCGGTGACAAGTTAAGTCATCGTAGAATAAAATGCAGGAATAGGAATAAGATAATACAGGAAGTGGAATTAGACAAATGAGTGACAATAGTCAACTGGTTGGTTGATTGAGCTAGAAGAATGGGATATTCGAACTATGAGTGTTGTTCGACATTTCTTTTTAGTTGGATGAATATTCTCCCTCAACTGTTGGTTTGACTTTAAATTCTTTGTATAAAATATTATAAGTGATTTGAACCTTGTAGGGTCGGTTTATTGTGGAAACATACTTCTTCAAAATTCTTGCTTGTCCCACATTACATGGGGTGAGATTTTTGGCTACTTAAAAAATGAAAAGAATCTCCGTGTAAATTAAGTTTTAGCACATATTTCCCACTAAAATTGGACTAATTGATTGTTTATTTTCTAACTCACCACTTGATTTCCCAATAAAATCGCAAGCAAAATACGCACACACAAACAGTATTATTCTTTTTCTCCTTACTATGAGTATCTTCTTATTCTGGTAAACATTTTCTTTTCCTTGTCAAAATCTTACAGACTATTACCGTACTAGATTTTCATCCTAAATTAGTATTGCCTATATGTGAAAAAATATTGACATGGACCGTATTACACTTAAGTGTAGGTGTACTCAAATATCGTAATAGATGCATTTAGGCAAAGGTAGCTATGCGTCTGCAAATAGTATATTGTATTCTTATTCTGATTGCCACTTGTGTTTTATTGGTGAGAATAAAAGAATATGACAAGATGCAATTTTGAAATTGTTGCGTTAGGTATATACTCCTATATGGTGAGTGAGATGCAATGGATCTTTCACATCTAGCACCTTATCTCCAACTTCTAACGTAACTAAGCAAAATAATACGTATATGTCATCTTCTCATCCAATTGACCCATCATCACTTCTAAATGGTATGTGTTATCCACATACACATACCTAGCTAATTAATTGTATTTATGTGTTATTATTTTAATTTCGTTGACTTCGTCGGGTGCATAATGGAAATTAAAGAAAGAAGAATCTTGTTTGAATCTTCTTTGATCCAATAATGAGCTCAATCGTGTTGGCTTGGGATCTTCTACCTTATCTCTTACAGCGTGAAGCCAGGGAATAGGATTACTACTATCATTTCTCTCTATCCAATATATGCATTAATTATCTTATTTCTGCTCTAATATAATAGATGTTTCTTGCCTTGATTGCGCATGTTTCAAATTTGAATATACCATTAAGTTTTTCTTAATTTTATTTGAGTCTACCATTACTTGTATTTTGTATATCAGGTAGTACTAGTACGTCAGGAACACATCCACTACAACAAGTTTCTGTTATTACCCTAAAATGAGAAAGAAATTAGAGAACTCATCATGTATTCTCATATTTGGTCAGGAAATGTCAGCCCTAACTAGCTACACAATTCTACTTAATAATTGGAGCTCGTAGGGACGAGAGAGGTTGTGTATGATTCATTGAAAATAAAGTCAAAAGTACATGGATTAACTAGTAACCAATAATTTAGATAAATAAATAGTAGGGTATACTATCCAACATGTGCTTTAACAAATTCGAAAAAATTCAGTCGGCTCCTTTAGTTTGCCGTGCTCTACAGAGTCTTAAAACCCCATATTGTCAACCCAGAAGATTAAGAAAAGTGAAGCATGAAAAAGAAAATTAAATTAATTAAGATGGTCATTTTCAAGGCCGCCCATTAACAAAAATTGGTACAACTGTTCCCATTGACAAAGGATGAGCTAGGGCTCATTCTAGATATATAGATTAATTACCATTAAGATATTTGTGAATTAATATGCAGAAATTGGTAACTAATCACATACAGTTGCTTCATCATTTTATAATTTCGTGTCTGAACAGTTTGCTACGACGTAGTTGCCTAGGCTGGCATTCACGTCTGACTATTCTTAGATTAAGTTCCAACTTAATTACACAAACTACTTCTCATTAATATGACAACATATATCTGGTATATATGTTCTCAAAATAAATAAAAAGGAATCTCCTTAATTATTTTTTTTGGATTCAAGACACACAGATAGATATCTTTGTATTTATGCAATTGATCAATTTTTCGCCTGTTCTTGTGTTGAAGCAACTCATCAATCTCTATAATTGAAAGTCCAACATAACTTGATTATGTTAGTTGATGATAAAACCCTTTTCTTCATTCAAACTACCAGTAAACAAATTGTTGCAAAGTAACAACACTTCATTTCCAAATTCAAGTTGCCATCGGCTTTATTGAATTTTCAACAATTATATCGCTCCATTTTAAGCTCTAAAAAATATATTTTTGTATCGATCACACTAACCTTGCCCCATTAATTACAACTTGCAAATAAACAACAGGAAGATAGAAGATAAATTAATGTTGAGTAAGCGGTATAGAGATCCCAAACTACAGTAGCTTGCAATATTATACTAGATTTTTTTCATGAAAAAAGTGAAAAGGAATTGAGATGCTAATGTCACAGGGGAGATACCATTCAGATTCGGATTCACTGTGAATTTTTACAGTGATTATAAATTAATATACAATAGTATATAATTGAGTTCCTAATCAAATATAGTATATATTAATGAGTTTCCTAATACATATATAAATTTATATATAAATTTAAGTATACAGTAAATTTTTACTGTGAACTTATAAATTATACACTAAATTCGCCCTCTATATCTTCTGTTTTAAAAAGGCAATAGTGTGGAAAACCTTATAGCATCAAACTCTTTTAATCATAACCAATTTATTAGTCCCTCACAGACAATTATTAAAAGAGTAAACTTAGGAGTTGGGGTGGAATGCACGTAAGTACAAATATTAGTATACAATGAGGCCTAAATATGACATAATCAAATGGAAAGATGGAATGAAAGCGACATATAATGATAATAAACACTTTGGAACAGCGAGTGAAGTTGGACCATGTGCTATTGTCATTACTCAAGTGGATTAATGTACTTTTACATCCTTTTCGATGACGCATCAACCTTATTTTATGCATGTTAATTGGTATTTTTAATTGAATGTTTTACTACTTTCAATGTTGTCTCTAATATATAATGTCCATGCGACATTATTAGAGTGTATATATGTAACTTTCACATAGGTAATTAAGTGTAGTACGAATAACTCATGGTTAAGCATGTGAATACCTATAGAAAAAAGCATAACAAAAAGAGATTTTTCGTATGTCTTTTTTCTATAAATAAATGTAGATCGTATGATGGAACAAATTCTTAGCAAAAGATAGGAATCATTTGCAAATTCAACAGGTTAATTATGACCCTTTAAAATCTCTTCATTAACAAATAATTCTCGATGTGTATAACACTAAGTCAAAGGGATATTGAGATCTCATAGATTTATATCTGAATTAAGGTTAATCAAAAGAAAAACAGGTGAAGAACCGAACATTTTTTCTTCAGTTGTCATTTTATTTTATTCACAAAGAACTTGATTTGTGAACATTATAATATGAGAATTATATATTACCATAATGAGATGACTTTTTTTTTTGGGAAATCTACATGGTGTAGATAACATTAGGCCTTATTTATATCTAGTAGCTATACTTTAAATTAATTACATTCCATAACTAAAAAGTGTATATCAATTACTGTACATAACTAAAACATTTAAACACGGTTAAAATTAAAAAACCAACCGCAACATAAGGCTTGTATTCATATTTTTCCCCTCATCCAACCCATTTTCTCTCTCATTGTCTCTCAATCTCTTCCGATTTTTTTCTCCATTATATCTATACACGATCCTCCACCGATTCCATTACCTAAATTCTTCTTTGTAGCATTTCTAGGTAAGTTATTTAGAAGTTTTTTTTTTACAAATTTGTGTTTATTTTGTTAAATATATTCTTCCAATTTTTTGATTTTACGCCATTGTTAGGGTTTCCGCCATTGTTAGGGTTTCTACTACATGTTGCTTTGATTTTTTGGTGTAATGGCGAGAAAAGCACTCCTACGAGTTACTGAGTAAATTTTTCAATTA